>NW_019175495.1:216863-280852 GCF_002260705.1 Seriola dumerili
GGGTGATGGGAGGGATGGGTGACGGGTGGGGGTGGGGTGGGTGATGGAAAGGGAAATCGACGCCCCTATCAATTCACGAATTCTTAAGATATGGAAACGAGGCTGCGTCTGATGCGTTTTTTGTGCCAAAACTTTCAATTCACCAAAACAAACTCTAAAGGGACAAAGTCAAGCTGTAGAAATATTCTCAGTAAAAGAAGGAAAGTCCCTAAATTTTCTTTTTATTATTGATTAAATAGTATTGATTAAAAAGTACAGGCTGAGTGGCATATTGCATTAACCATGAAAATTACAAAACTTTTGTTTCATAACCACTTTTGCTTCTCTTATTTTCTTTGATTATTTAACTATTTTTGTTATTGTTATTATTATTATTATCATTATGGTGGTAAGAGCTGGTCACTGGTACCAAATGCTGCTTTGACTGTTTGTTATTTATCCTCCATAACAAGCAAAACTTTATTTATACAGCACATTTCATTCCAGGTGGAAGCAGCAATGTGCTGCACAAAGCATGTGTTACCAAGGAGGTTGCAACCACAAAAACTATGTGTATATGTGTAAAGATAAAACATTAAACGCAACTTAAAAACATAAATGATTCATATGGATTAAAAACTATTATATTCAAATAAAATGCAGCTTATCCTCTGATTTGAAACCTGCAGAATCTGCTCAGTGCCGGTGCCACGCTTCAGTCAGCGAAGGAGAACTACATCTGAGATCCTGCAGAGAGAGTGTGAATCTCCACATCATGTACAGTAAGGAATGTGTGAGTGTCTGCTGCTGTGGCTGGCTGCACCGTCTATTTTTTCAAGTGTGTTTGGGGCCTTTGAGACCTAAGTGACTTAACAGAAACAAATGAAAATAGTTGGAATACCTCAAAGCAACCCAGTTTCAATTTGTCCTGGCCCTCTGCAAAACCCCCTGTCCCCTTTTTAGACCTCGAACTGTTTCTCTTGGCTTGCCTAAAAGCCTACCTAGACGGGTCTACTTAAAATCCCATTTATTATGACTTAGTTAAATTTGTAGGCCCTCCTGCACGGACACAGGTGCCAGAAGCCATTTAACCTCAAATCTTTTACAGCTCACGTTGGCCATTGTGGTGCTTCACAACATCAACAACAAGTGAAATTTATTAGGGCCTATTTAGATCTGGGAAACGTTCCCATCAAACAAAACAGAGCGGGTTGAGCAACAGTCCAGTTCCTCACAAGGGTCCCTTGGGTTGGGAGGGGGGGTGGGGGGTAGGACAAACGCTGTGCGGTTCAAGTTTACATTACTGTAGTGGTGCTCATGGGTGATTTATTTCAGCAGGGTTCAGGGGAGGTCAGGGTTATTATGTGGCTGAAATGTTTGGAATAAAGGAGTGATTGATTGGGGATTTTGATCATAATAATCCGTAATGATGCTGATGATGTTGCCAAGCTTACTGTACATATTGTCCCGTGTAACCTCAGCTAAGGTTTGCTGCAATGTAAACAAGCTCAAAACACTGAGAATATAATGTCCCTCATTTTCCTGTTTGTTCCCATTAAAGTCTGCAGACTCCGCTCTGAGAACCACCCAGAGACAGCAGCAATCCTCCACTTCCATTTTCTTTCATTTGGATTTCTCTGTTCCCTACTTGATCCACAGGAAGGCAACTGATAACCCTAAAAATGTTTTTAAAAAAGCCTAAACTCTTGTGGTTTTACACTAAAACCTCCTGTTACAAAAAAAAGAAGTGCCAAATCTAATCGGTTCTGTGCCAAAAGTGCGGGTCAAGGTGCGAGGGCAAGGTGTTATTTTTATGCATGTGTCACATTATGTGACCTGTGGGAGCCACTTCCATCCGGGTGTGGGGCTTCACGCGCCTCTCTCTCTCTCTACCCCCCTCCCACCTATCCACCCTCCCTCCCCTCAGCGATGGGAGTCGATGATGGCCTGTTTGCACTTCATCATAGGGTGATAAGCGACGCTTTTCTTCTGCGCTGCACACGGTGATTCATTAGGCAGACTGGATGGTAAATTGTCTATTGGAGCTAACAAAAACCCAGTACACTTACAGCCCCACTGGGATAATGACGCAACTGAGTTTTTGTGTGTATGTGTGTGTGTGTGTGTGTGTGTGTGTGTGTGTGTGTGTGTGTGTGTATTGGAGGCGTCCAGCGCATATTTTAGAAACCGGCTCCAAACTCTATTTCATTATGAGACAGTCTCTGAAAAATAAAATATGATACAAGATCCTTCCTGCAACTGACGCCATTGTTCAATCGGCTTCCAAACGCTCGCTCAGGTATCAACACCGCTCCAGGAAAGCTGACTCCGGGGAAACGATATTAATAACCCATTATTAAAAGTGTAAACCTATGCCGAATTAAAGAGCGGTTCTTATGGATTCAAGAGAAACGTTTAAAGTTGTCGTGTCTTGCAGTTTTACGTTTTCTGACGAACAAACAACTTTTAATCGCATGATTTTCCTAAAGGAGTTCGGACTTTTTCGGTTCCTAAAAAGCCAAACGTATGGAATACATACATACGGATGAATGAATACGCATTGTTTTGCCACTGGTATTGAATAGGCTATATCCTGTTGAATAAATCTCTTTTTTTTCTCATGCACGTGAGTAGCCCGCAGTTTGGCTGCAGACTCATGGACTCACAAGTCATCTTAACGCGCACGAAACATTATGGACCAATAAAGACGATTAACAGTGGACGGCGCTTTATGACTCTGAGCAAACGTACGATTCCGATCAGGACTCTTAATTAGAAGCAGACACAATGTTCTTGTTAATTTTTTTTTTTTTTTTTTAATAATATCGCTCCTCAGTCCAGGAATCTCTCGGAGGAGAGCGCAACAACCCTGGCGCGGGAGAAACATGCAGCAACAGATTTTTACAGACCCAAATGTGACATCATTAAAAGGACATTATCAATTTGCTCTCAGGCAAACCTCTGGAGAGTGTGTGCGTGTGTGCGTGTGTGCGTGTGTGTGTGTGTGTGTGTGTGTGTGTATCGGCTGTAAATCATCCTTAATGGCATAATGGTGCAATTGGATGGATACACACCAACATGCATACTTCACTGTGTATTTGCGCTTGTCTGTCAGACGCCCCGGTTTGCAGGTCATAAGTGCCCCCCCCCCCCACAACCCAACCCATCCACTCCCCCAGCCCCCTAAATCTGTCTGTCTGACTACCCAGCACACACTCACTCATTCACAGGAGGACCGCATCCTGTTTGCTGGCCGGACTGGTGGAGGTGTGAATATTCAGCCAGTATTCGCTATGATAGCCTGATGGCAGATGTGCCTCACACACACACACACACACACACAAACACACGCACACGCACGCACCACCTGTTCCTCATCACATGGAAGCTTGCTGCACTAACAAGCATGACATGTTTTACTCTTTGCTTTTACAATCAGGTTTAAATTGCCATGTGATTAGTTGAAAATTAAGAATAAAAAAGTGGGATAAAAAAAAAAACAATCAGATGATTTTTCTGCTCCTGGATCTACACAGAACATTTATGGCGCCAAAAAGGCTCCAATATCACTCACAGAACAAAGTCCTATCAGAGTATATGCGACCTCAAAGGTTATTCTATATTCATTTGCACGAAATGCATCTTAAACACTCAGTTATTTACTGACTCATGTTGCTGTAATTGTGCGTTTCCCGTTGCACTCCGTAGCCAATGTGTGCATTTGAGGCGGGTTATTCTATCATACGCAGACATCTAGAGGAGGGAACTCATTAGAGATGTTGGGAAATGATCTTCAACGCCAAAAATAATCAGATCAAAGCCGGAGACAGAGAGAGAAAGAAAGAAAGAAAGAAAGAAAAAGTGCCCCAAATGACAGAGCAGCAGAACAAGAATGATGCACATGATGCAGTTTCCAGCCTCTTGTTATGCTGATGCTGATAATGATGGTAATAAGAGGCGGCCCGCTCAGTTGTAAAGCTAATGTTGTGCTGCTGGCGGTAGCACGGGGGGGGGGGGTAATGGGTCTTTCCTCACTCAGTGTGTAAATGAGAGGAAGAAGTCTTGCAGAGTTGATGTTTATTCATACAAACAGGATCCATTTGCAGACGCAGTCGAAACTTGTAGAGAGAGAGAGAGAGAGAGAGAGAAAGAGAGAGAGAAGAGCGATCTTCTCACCGTCTCTGTGATGGAGAGAGAGAGAGAGAGAGAGAGAGAGAGAGAGAAAGAGAGGCACAATAATTACTGCAGGCAATTAGCGAGCAGCAGCAGCGGCAGCAGCAGCAGCAGCAGCAGCTCTCTCCAAATGTACTGACTGTGTCTGTGGAGCTGTTTGGTTTGTTTTGACACCTCGGGGTGAGGAGCCCAGGGGTCATTCGGGCTTGCAGAGAAAAAAGAAAAAAAAAAGTTGAGGAGCAACACATGATTGACTCACAAGATATTATCAAACTTCAGTGACCTGAAATGAAAAGAAGAGTCCAGGACGCTTGATGCCATCAGATATGGTTTTCCAGAGTCCCTTTGTCCTGCGGATCTGGTGGTGGAGGAAGTCTTGAGATCCATTACTGTGGCTAAAAGTAGCAAAACATCTGTGTAAATCAAAAGTATTATGCGAAAAATGCAGCTATTCTATATACTGTTGCTGTAACAGAGCATCATATTGACGTATTCAGATCATTTACTTAATTAGAAGTGACAATACCACATTTTTAAATATTTCCTGCAGTAGAAAATAATGAAATAAATACAAAAAAGTTTTCACTATTCAGCAGAGTGGCTCATGTCAGTTGTATAGCATCATATTTTTTATTATTGCATTATTACTGGCGCAATAAGAAGCATTGTACTGTTGTTATTGGCCAAGGTGGAGCTAATTTAACTACTTTGCAGACTGTTATAGTTTAAATGAAAGCGTTGTATTTAAGAACTCCTCACAGGTTTAGTAGCTTACCTGCAAATTAGTATGTAGAAGAGTTTTCCACCTGAAATGTGTTGAGTAATTTAAAATTGACAAAATGTAAATGGTCAAATAAAGTAAATACCTCAAAACTGTACCTGGGTAAATGTGCTTAGTTACAAATCCTCCTCTGCATATAAATCATATATTTTTTGTGTAAAATATAAATTTGCAAAGTGAGTTCAGCTGTTAAATAAATGCAGGGGAGTAAAAAGTAGAAGTAGAAAGTAGTAGAAAGGCAGGGCAAGTTTATTTCCAGGCTCGAGCACATTATAACAACAAGGCCATTCAAAGTGCTTTCCATTTAAAAAAGGCATGAAGACAAGAAACACAAGACAATGGAAAGGGACACTTGTAAAATGGTGAAATAAAAGAATAAAAATGAGCTGAAATAGAATAAAACATTAAAACAGCAGCGTAAAATAACAACGCAGTGCAAGATATAAGAATAAATACGGCAAAAGAAACATCAACTGGAAATACTCAAGTACCTCAAAGTTGTACTTAAACACAGTACTAGTTATATTCAACCACCGCACCTTGCCATAAAGTTCATGCTCTGAAAAGCCGAGCTACACACAGGCCTTAACGCACACATGGCACGAGGCGTTTCAAGTCTTATCCATCCTTCCTGTCAGACTCCCCCCCCCCCCCCCCCCCCCCCCCCCCCCCCCCCTCTCCTCTGCGCCCTTTGAAATCTGCATCATTTCTGTTTACAAGAGTCTAATTGCTTCCACACACTTTGTACGTAAAAAGAAAAAGCTGATGTATCTGCAGACAGAGAGAGAGAGAGACAGAGAGAGAGAGACAGAGACAGAGACAGAGCTGCGCGCCAAAAGCGGTCACGGCACCCGCATTTTTTTGTGCTCGCGCGGTAAATACCCCGACCGTTAAACATCAACACACAGTCACCCGTGATGAGTGGTGTGAGAGGCGACAGTCTAACAAGCTTTCTCTTTGACTCATCGCTTATCACCGGGTCTGTTTAACTGATTTCATGCATGCACGAAACGTAAAATTAGCCCCCCAAGTCCACCGCGAGTGCGTCCGTGGGCTACAGCTGCTACTACGTCTGACTGATGCACGTTTTAATTGCAGTGAGAGTTGAGAGTTTGGGTGGTCTGACTAAATACTTAGAGATTGCACCTTCCGCAAAAGCAAACACAGGCAGTGAAAAACAGACAGGAAATGAGAAGATGGGACAGGAGGGATTTCTTCAATGGGCTCTGCATTACTTAATCATAAGTCAAGTGGTCACAGGCAGAATGAATATGAACATCGGCAACGCCAAGTATAAATAGTCCCCGGCACCAGTGGTTCTACAAATGGGGCTTGGAGCCCCGAGGATTGAGGAGAAAATGAGGAAAAGTTTATACTTTCACTGTTTTCTTTGCCAAAAAAATTGCTCAAATTGAATCTGTGCCCAACATTCAAAACCAGGGAGAGAGTGGAGCTGAAAGCCCGACGAGGAAGAGAGGCGCAAGTTGCCAAGAAAAAGTTTAGCAAACCAAGATATTAAATCACAATTTTAATTCAACATCTGACCAATGGAATGACATGTGTTTGACTGAAAATAAAGCCTTTCATTATATCTCATGTGCCAAGACGACTAATACGTCTTTATCACTGCGCTGTGACGTCACCACGTCCGTGTCTGAGCCAGTTGATCTATTCAGGGCTCCTTGGGGTGAAAGCTGTTGGGAATCAGCTCATTTCTTTTTCTTTTTCTTTTTCTTTTTCTTTTTTTTTTACCAGTTCATCACCTGCTGTCTTTAATTCATGCGTGCTGTTTTCTCTTTCTCCCTCTCTGTTCTCCCGCTCTCTGTTGTTCTTTTGAAGTCTCCGGGAGTCCTGTGGTTTTCAAAGGGTCAGAGGAGGGCAGCCCTTACTGTCCTATCGAAGGCCGGCCGCGGGATAAATGCGTGTCACCACCTGTCCTCGCTGCTCTGTGTCAACACCGCTGGTGTCACTGTACTCGCACCTCGTCATCTCACCCCCTGCCGCTCGTACATTGTTCCCTCTTGCTTACACACACACACACACACACACACACACACACACACACACACCGATGTATGTATGAGCGACCGAGCAAATGCACACACTCAAAGGTAGCGCTTGTGCCCACATACACACACACAGGAACGTGCACGTGCTGCTACTGTAGGACCCCTACTGTCTGACAACCGTCACACTGAGACAAACCAAGGAGTCCCGCTGCTAAAAGCCCACCGTTTCCTCACACTTCACATTATAGAGGACTCTTTCTGGCCCAAGCCCAAACCAGCGGGGGGTTGTTTGGTTGAGAGAAAGGCCAGCGTCCTGGGGAGAGAGTCAATTGCAGGTCCGGGGTCACGCAGAGAGTGGAAACAGTCAACCTGAAGTCCTTCAAGATGAAAAATTAGCCTTTCAAATGACAACCAGAGATCAAACCACCCACAGGAGATGTGGGCGTGTTTTTTAATGCTCCCATTGAAGAGCAAGTTTCAGAAGCTCTTTTCATTCAGCGCCAGTTTCCTGTCCCGCGTGCCCCGAGGGAAACATCCCAGGAATCCCCAGATCTGGAAGGGAAGCCAAGGTGGAGCAGGACGATCCAAAACTGGACACCAGGCCCGAGTCTGAGTCCGACACCGCCAGCTCCTCGAACTTCTGTATCACTTTCCTCACGGACTGGAAGGGGATCTCCCTGCGCCACGGGGCTCCTCCGGCCCCACAAGGCCCCCTGTAGGCTGAATCCTTACTGAGATAGACGTGAGGAGGAGGAGGCAGGCGGCAGCGAAGCCTCAGCCGGCCCTGGCCCAGACCCAGAGCCGGGAGCAGTCCAGCAGTGCTGAAGCGGGTAGGCAGCGTGGCCAGGTGCTCCTGGGTCAGAGGGTTGTGGAAGCTCAGGGTGCCCCCTCCAATGTTGAGGAAGACCCCGAGGCTTTTGATCTGGGGCGGGACGGTGCGGAGCGGCTCCCAGCTCCCATCGTACACTGCACAAAAAGACAAGCCCTGCCTTTCCAGCCACCAGCCACCACCACCGTCCAATGAGATCACACCTGAGAGAGACACAAAAGTGAAGCTTTTCAGACGCATCTCAGAAATCGGCACATTTGGTCGGTCGGCTGATCCACTTTCGGCCCCGGACTGAAATGTTTCAGAATCTACTGGATGGATTTCTATGACATTTAAACACTGACATTCATCCTCAGCTGATGAATCCTGCCGACTTTAGTCTTCCTCCGGCTTCTTCTTCCTGCTCCACCGCTGAGTTTTACGTTTGTGACTTTGAGTGAAATGTCTGTGCAAGTATTAGGATGGATCACTGTGACATTTGGTTCTGACATACATGCCGCCATCAGGGTGAACTGTAATAACAGATCCCCCACTCTTCATTCAGCAGGATTATCAGGTCTAAACTTACAGTAACATTGTCCAATACTATATGACCAAATACTAGTTTTAATCACACCCTGGATCTTGACAATTCTTCACGATGATGATGATTTTGATGATCTTGTTGATAGTGCTGAACTTTAGTAGTAGCAGTAATAATATTAATGTTTGTTATGATTTGGCGCAATACAAATAAAACTGAACTCAATTGAATCCCCATCAGCCACAGCTGCTCTTAGTGCTAAACCTCAAATGCTAGCAAATAACTAAGATGGTAAACATTATACCTGCTACACATCAGCGTGTTAGCATTTAGCTATAATCTCTGTGCATGAGCACAGCCTCACAGAGCTGCTAGCGTGTCTATCAACTCTTAGTGTAAGAGCTACTTCAGTACATATCCTATTTTTTGATTAAATGTGTTAAATAAGTTCGGACATGTTCTTTACTTTCTAAATTTCTTTAAGTTTGTACAATAGTCAGTGCATATGCTGAATAGTGCATTATGCTAAGGTTACGTTTCTTTTTCTATTATCTGTTGTAAAGTGAACAGTTTTATGGTCGTGGTTTACGACAGGCGATTATGCTGTAAAACAGTTTGGCGCTTTGGAAAAAGCAGCACTAATAAAACGCTGAGAAGTCAGCGGAGTTTGGATCGATATACGTTTTCTGACCGTGTGAAATGTAACAGATTTGGCGCAACAAATACGTAGAACATCAAGTCGGTAATGGACCGGGCTGAGACCTGTTGTGACGCTGGTGTGTGGAAATAAATCCTCATTTGAGTTTTCCTGCCTGAGCATGAGCACACTGGGTTTTCACAATAAGGTTGGATTCATTCAGTGGAACATGAGTCAAATCAAGATACTCCGCAGACTAAGTGGCCTTGGATTTTGGACCATGATAAGACGGCCACAAGACTGAGTCTTGTTGCAATGTTCCCCGAGGTATGCAAGAGTATCAGATTCTTTTTTCATTGTAGGTAATTTTGTGCTGCTAAAGTTGCATTTCCCTGTTTGCTGGCTTTGATTCTAGGAATAAACAAAGACAGAACAATGGGGAACTTCATGTCACAGTGACATGGTGACGTAGCGGTAGTGGTGTTGACAGTCACTCAGAAAATGAAGACATGTCTGAGGCAGCGGATGATGAAGATGATCATTTTGTGCCACAGGATAAATCAGATAATTCAGAAGCACAACTGGAGCGTGACTATGATAATGCCAGCTCAGACAATAAGAGCTCGACCACTGCACACAAACATCCTGCAAAGACCACAGCACAGTGACCGTGCTTCGTGATTACAGCTGACTAATCTATGTTAAGTAAGTGACTGTGATTGAGTGGGTCAGTGACTCATAACAGTAGCCTACGTATTACAGTACAATGTTGTTTAATATATAAAACATACAGTATATACAGTTTTTCTGTAATTCATATAAAATTACATAAAAAACGAATAAATAATGTATAGTCTTGGATGTGTTTTATTGTTGTCAACAGTGAAGAAGTGATGTTATTTTTTATTTAAAACTCAATGAAGTAATGTGTCTATAAAGACCGGAGGTATAATTCAATTACCAATCAACTAATATCAACACATATATCTTTTTAATCTGTTTCTTCCCGTTAGCTCTAAATATGATTTATGATAATGATTCCAGTTTAAAATACTCTAGACAATCTACAGGTATTTTTTAAGGATTGAATTAATGAAAGTTATTTCATCAGTGAGTTAAGTTTCCTTTTCAATGATGTAAAGAGGAAATTCTTCACAATTGATATGAAATGAAAACGTTTCTCTAGTTATGTCATATTAATGTGTATAAAGTTAAACACAAGTTGCAGATGTTTGAGCTAAATTGGTTCAGTAATTAAACCAATGATCAGCGGACTGTCAGTGCTTTAACCACTTGGTGGCAGTGTGAACTATGAAGTCGTCTGATGACGTGTGCGTGTGTGTGTGTGTGTGTGTGTGTGTGTGTGTACACAAGAGTGTGTCCTCATATGAGTGTGGGCTTAAACAAGCACAGTCTTGCTGACTAATGGTGAGGGTTTCTGGAAGCAATAAGCAAGCTGGCATCGAACCAACCAACACAAACTAAAGAGAGTTCTTACCGATCCTGTACACGGAGCTGTTGCAGACATCCACCTCCCAATAATACTGTCCCCGTGCGATGACGACATCGCCGCAGACCTGCGGGAGGGCCGACACGACCCTGGAATCAGAGGTCATCTTTGACCTCCTGAACTTGTTGTCTGGAGGAGGGGTGGGAGGCCCTCGGTAGGTGACAGTGAGGGAGGCGTTGGAAAGATGGAGGGATGGAGGGACAGTGGAAGGATCCATAGCAAAACACAGTCCTAAGAGATGAATTTAAGAGGAGAATATTTACTTTTTTTTTTTTTTTTAATTAATAACCAATATAATTCGTCTTTAATACAAGTAAACATTAACAATATTTGGGAATTAAAAGCTTCATGTATACGTCCTTACCAAAGACGGACTGCTCCATCTCCGCCTCTTGTAGGTCTACAATGCCATCCACTGGTGTTGTTGGGGAACGTGCAGCAGTGGAGCCTGGGTCAAATAAGGAGGGTGTACACGATACTGTTTGACAGTGAGGATCATACGGTTTATTCCTATCAAATGTCTGGAGCTGCTTATACATAACGATACTCACCAGGTAAACAGCTCTGTGCTCTTTCTTCAGTTTCATCCCTGCAGTGTGTGTTGCTCTGTAAACACAGTGACAGAAGAATGAAATTACACATAAAGAGAGTTAGTTTTTAAATCTAAACATAGCATGAAAATGTATTTCATTAAAATAAAAATGCATTTTTATTTGTGCAATAAGACTTACATGCAGTGCCTTACAGTATCAGTTGCATCAAATACATGAAAATGATCTTTGCAAGATAATAAAATAAGCTTTTATGAAAATAGAATTTATTTTTGTCTCCAGTAGTGATGATTATCCTCGGCTTAAAGGAATAGATAATATTTTGGAAAACGGAGTTAGATGAGAGGATTGACATCGCTCTCATCCTTCCATAAAGTGTGAAGTTATATACAGACAGACAGTTAAGCTTAGTTTAGCATGAAGCAAAATCCACCTACCAGCACCTCAAAAATCAAGTTAAATGAGATATAATGTGTTAGCTAATGAACTTTAAAGGAGCTGGTAGGTGGATTTTGCCTAATAATTTTTTTGTCATAATTATTTTTTACATTTTTACACTTGTCTAAAATTTTATTGTACAACTTGAAGTTACGACATATATACATTTTCCAATTTTATTCACTGAACAATTATATAAAATAAAAAATATTACATGCTTGGATCCCATTTCTTTCTCAAACTCTTTTTTATGTTTATTCTAATTATCTTTATTTCACACATGGCTTTTTAGCACAGCCTGAAGAGTGTCAAAACCTGTGGTGCATTTGCACTCATCAGGGAAACTGCTTTTGTAAGCGCTGTTCGCCTCAGGGCCGAGGTGACATTTATAAGATGAGTGCACACTTTCACTTGAAGAGAAAGTCTCTTTAGTTTGTTTTTATTGTTTTAAATTCATCATCTAAGACTTAGATTTTAAGGACATACATGAAAAATATAACACTTAGAATCTAACACTTAGAATCTAATAAATATAACACTTAGAATCTAAGTGTTATATTTTTCATGTATGTATTTGAAATTGCCTTGTGTCCGAATGAATGGTACTATAAATAAACTTGCCTCGCTTCATTTACACCCTGCGTTTTTCTGTACGTGCATGAGCATGTACAAAATACAATGTAATCCTTATCTGTGTAATCTTTAAATTCCTCTCTACCAAGTTTCGATTTCTCACTTGCATATCCTGTGGGTGACCTTCAGACACCCCTGTTTTGATGCCGGTCTCCCTGCTGCTGACACGTGAATGGCTCAGGGTGGGATGTTCTGGCAGACAGGAAGTGGCAGCTGACCAGGTCCAGCACGGCAGCTCTACAGGATGTCGACAGCAGGGGCACAGCACAGAGCAGACAGATAGGCCGACGCCATGGAGCAGAGACTGACCTGAGCTCGTTCTCTCTCCGGCTGCTACACAGTGACCACACATGGTGTGAGAGCACGGCAGGATCAGGGCGACATCATATTCTCGGTTACAAGCTGGGCAGCGGGAGACTGGCTGAGAACAGTCAATGTCTTTTTCCTCATCTTCCTCCCTTTCAGTCTTTCCCACATCCAACTTCCTGCGCCTTATTTGGGGACAAAAGTTCTTTGTTGCCATTACTGAGACACAATTTTGGTGTCTGCCATTACTTTCTTTGACAGTCTCATTTCTTCTACTTTTAACAGCACGCTTTATTGGGCATGTAGCAGCTGCCTTTGCTTTGAAATTAAGTCAAGTCTCAATAACGTGAAGAAAAATCCACATTCCTGTCAATTCCCAACATGCAGATAATACCAGCCTGTGTGTGTTCTGTTATAATCTTCAGTAAGCCAGGCCTCCGTCACGGCAGAAACAGAAGATCCACTTTCCCAGAGAAGAGACACCGGGGCAACATCTTATTGTCAAGATAATCTTTTGCTAGAAAATCACAAAGACGTTCTTGTGGGTAGAGATATTCCACAGTGGCAAAAAAAATGACAAAGCTCACTCTTTTCGAACAGACCTGAAACGCATTGGCAGACTGCAGGATATAAAGAAACGTCCTCTCTGTCTCCTAGCTGACTATTGTGTGTGGAGTAGGAGGAATGGCCTGAGTGGAGATAAAAGAGAGAGAGAGTGGAAGAGAGAGAGGGGAGCCCAGCCTTTCATAAGGTACTCATTGCTTGGGGTTACCATGGTAATGGCTCTTCCCTTAGAGACGCACAACTGCAAGATAATGTGCTGCAAAGACCTCATGTGCACACGCACAAGTGCACGTCTAAATGTTAACAAAGATCTCATTAATGTCATGAGCACGACCCACACGGCTTAGATACAAAACCTCTGTGACACAGATGCAAAGATAAAATAACACACACACACGCACGCACGCACGCACGCACGCACACACACGCTTATAAACACACATTCTCTCCTCCAGGTCTGGATGCTCGGCTCTCAGGTTCAGCTGTGCCTCTGTCATGGATGATTAACAATGAGGAGTCCACCTCCAGGACTGCATGACGCTCTCTAAGCATGAAGTCAATGTAGTGATGCCTATAAAAGACTATGAATGGTAAAAAAAAAAAAAAAAGTACGATTTCCTGAGCGGATGTTGTAGAAAAAAATTATAACTTTCAATGACGTATGTAATTTAGGAGCAGCTATCAAAGATGTTTGTGGGAAGCGGGACATGCATAGACTCCTTCTTGCGCAGTGCGCTTCCCCTCTTGTGTTATCACTTGTATTCCTCAATGGAATTCCTTGGAACCAGGAATATGATTTAAGAGCATTGTGCAACAGGATACCAAAGAAATGTGTCATAAAGACTGCCTGCTAGCGTTTAATGCGCAGTTCGTTTAACTTCTACACACCCCTGCACATGCGTATAATGTGTGCTTTATCATAACTGATCTGGGAACGGGAGAAACACTGGCTACCGCTAGTCACCCGTCAAAGAGCCCAGGATTGTCTTTACTTTCTTTTTTTTTTAAGCTTTAACTGGGCAAGCTCTGCTAATACGTGCAAAAATCCATCAATCTCCCTCTAACTGGTTGCCATATGTTGTGAGCTACAGACTGTAAATCCCTTTGGCACTAATTTGTAATTTTGGGATATATGAATTAATTTGGATTAACTAATAATTTTTCAGTTGAGCAGGTAATTAAAACATGCATTGTCTAAGTGTAAAATTGCTAGAACTAGTTTTTCTTTTTTTTTTAACCTGTGGTCAGGAATTAACATTGCAGATAAATCAGTGCCGTCAGTTTGTTGTTCTATAGTTATTGTTATAGCAGCAGTGGAAGTTGTAATATTTTTATTTCTGTGATGTTGTTATCAACCCAACCCATTTGTTGCCTAAGGTGATATGAACCAACAGGTAAACAATAACAGTTATTAATCAAAACATTATGACAGTGAGTCCTCCTCCATGTTTATATCGTCATGTTATAACTGGGTTAGTGCTGTCTGGGTCCATGTGGAGCCTCACTTGTCTTATTTGTATTGAGGACCCAGAGTCAAACATTAACTTTGGGCCTAGATCAAAGATAAAGCCCACTCATTCTAAAAGCCTCCAGCGCAAGTCTTGGTTTTGCGCAACCATGTGTCACTTTTGACTCACCCAGTTAATTAGGCCTTTGGTATATTATGTAACTATGTGAAGATGAGGCAGATGAATGATCGCTTTGATTCATGAATTTCTATGAAGATGAATGGAAGTAATACACAGCTGAGGGACATCATGCACCAAGGAACGGGTTATGGCTTATAGCAGTAAGTTGTCCGTCTGGACTCATGGCCTGTATTACAACTCTTATTTACAGAGAGGGAGGTCTGGTGTCACTGGAGTTTACACAGACTTATAGTGGTGTAAACATGCCACTTTTTTATTTCAAACACAATGCTGCGTGTTGTATATGATGCTACTGTTAGGACTACTGCTTTGATTTGATGCATCATTGCATTAGGTGGTAATTTCATACTCATCGCTATGGCTAGTGAGTGACATATCATATACTTCAGTAAAGTTTTTTTTTTTTTCCTGCAACACTTCATTCATTCAGTTCCAACTTTCAGAGATAACACCAGGTGCAAATAAAGGAATATGTGACTGTAAGATTTAAATTGATTAGGAAGTGGTTTGTAGAACTTGTCAGGGCAGAACTCGTGGGTGGGATTTTGGCAAAACAAGAACAGGGAAAGTACTCTACGTGCCATTAATACCAAGCAACAGCAGTTGGACCCATGACTTTAAAAGGAGGTGGTGATATGAAGAAACAAATGCAGGAAGGTGAAATTCTTCTCTGCTGCTACATAAAGGAATTAGATGGCAGCTTGTCAGTCATCTCCGCTGTGTGCTCCTCCAAGACTCCTGCTGCTGATAGGAGTGATTTCTTCCCATCTACTGGAGGTGCGGGGCAACCCCAAAGACTTTTGGTGCAAAGAACAACATAGGAAAACCATGGAGAAAAGGATTGAGATTGAGGTGAAAGACGTGGTGAGGAAACAAATCATGCATTAATTGTCATTTTAAAAAGGAGAATTAAAAATGCACAATGTGGACGACTGACAAATGACTGACGTGTCAATATGCAAACAAGCTGTTCACTGTTCTGACAGGCATAAGAGTTATGTTGTATCTGTTGCAGTAGGTCTTGATTTTCTTTTGTTGAGTTAAAAGTGATTAATTTCTGTGCATGCATATTAGTGACAAAACTATGTTTATGTGCTCAGGCTGACACACTGCCATTTCCTGTACAGCTGCCATGTGTCGGGGTAAACCGGGAAGAATGGGCCAATAAAACTGTAAGTAATTCCTGAAATACATCGACATACATAACCACATCTTCTGTGTACGTCATTGATAAAGTTGGCAGTTGACTGCAAAAACTAAAGCATGTATGAAGGTTTTTTTTGCCTGTATACTATACTGGCTGAAGGGAAACACCTCCCTCGTAAGCTTCTGCCAACTCAATGTGCCAAAATTTGCTGCTCCACTTGTCTAACAACTGTATTGTTGTGACTGTTGCCTTTGGTAAAACTTCGATACAAGTACAAACAAAAAATAGAGTAACAAAAGCCTTGCTTGCCAGTAGCATATGCAGCACATTGTACAGAGAATGTGTGGTATAATACCACTGCGTGTGTGGTGCAGTTATGGCAGCCAATTATGGCAAATGTTAGCATGGCACTGAACACAAAGAGCAGCTGGGGTTGATTGGAATACCATTAGTTTTGCATGCTTAACTGATATGGTAATTATAATACCTGCTAAACATCAACATGCTAGAATTATCATTGTGAACATGTTAGCATTCTCCCCTACAGCCTCACAGGTCTCTAGCATAAGCTCTCAGTTTTGTTGATGGAATAATAACTGACTAAGTCTTGAACTGTCACATCAAATACATTGATGTTCCTATTAAACCAGCATAATTGTGACATTGTTTGTCTGTGTTTGGTCAGCTACAGCAAAAGCGTGAAGAGGTGGTGGGGGCCCTCCAGGTGTTTCAAGAGGGAGTGCAAGGGGCGAAGATGAACACCACATTGACAAGTCAGTTCTCAGTGTTGAGGGAACTGGAGCATCACATCAGAAATATTCTGGCTATTGTCAAGAGGCTTCAGATACAGGTGATACACATGCACATGAATGAAAACCAAAAACACACGAGTTGTGCATTGTGAAAATTTGACCTGACAAGACCCCACGCCTTTGAGTCTGTAACACAAAGTACATGTCTGTACTGGTTCAGAGAAATGCTACGTCTGTCAAACTATGTTGTTTAGTCTAAGTTGAATTGATTAAATTTTTTTTCCAAAACAGATTGACACAGTGGCACCATTGCCTTCTGCAGGACCACACTGTTCCAACCAAACCAGCGAACTGAGCAAAGTGCTGAAACTGTACAGAAAGCTACTCCAGGGAAAACTGGAGTCCCTTGCTACGGACCTCCATGAAAAAATCTGTAACGAACAACATGGGACAACTAATACTAGAGGACGCTGACGTTCATTTAACAGATGGAAATGAGCGTATTTGCACTGCTGTGCTGTGTTGCTTTAAAACTGATTCAAGACACAGCTGCAAACCAGGAGTGGACCTGCACAATGTGGACTGAGAGCGTCGGACATGTTGATGAAGACTCAAGAAGAAAGGACCGGAACTGGACTTGCACATAGAATGGTATGCATAGGATAGGACACAAGGATACAGGCATTGACCAGTGAGTGTAGTTTTGAAAGACAAAGGAGGTAGCAATAGTTTTAAGTTATAGAAGTTTTCATTGTGGGCGGTGCAGTGCACTGTCGCGTCACAGCAAGAAGGTTCTCGGGTCGAACCTGGCCGCAGGCTTTCTGTGTGGAATTTGCATGTTCTCCCCCGGGTCTGCGGGGATTCTCTCTGCGTCCTCCGGCTTCCTCCCACAGTCCAAAGACATGTTGGTTAGGTTAATTGGTGACTCTAAATCACCTGTAGGTGTGAAGGTGAGTGTGAATGGTGGTTTGTATTTATATGTCAGGCCTGTGATAGACTGGCAACCTGTCCAGGGTGTACCCCGCCCTTGCCCAATGTTAGCTGGGATTGGCTACAGCCCTCCCGTGACCCTATAAGGACAAGCAGTATGGATAAAGGATGGATGGATGTTTACATTGTGCAAAACTCTATGAAAAAGCAATACAACCTCCAGAAACTCAGTAAAAATTGAAAGAATTTTTTATGAGATGTGTCAGTGTCTTCCTCAGCAGTTACTCCAAACTAAAAGTTTATAATTCTTGTTCTCAGGCATCACTAGTTTTGAGCCTACAACAATGCCAGCAGCCCTGTGAGGCTGTGCTTAGGCAGAGCAGCACTTTGAGCTAACATGCTTTCAGTGATAATATGGTGTTAGCATGTGTGATGTTTGTCTTTGTTTAGTGTGTTAGCATGCTAACATTTGCTTACTGGCACCAAACAAAGTACAGCTGAGGCTGATGGGAAGGTTTTGCAGGTATTTTGACCTCTTGATAGCACCAGAGAAAAAGTTATGGCATCAAAGACAGGCCTACAGAAGTTAATTTGACTCACTTAGTTTGACATTTTTGGAACGCAAGTGAAGGAGTTTTAGATTCAAAGGTACGATATAACCACATGAAATAGGGTGAGTGAAGATAGATAGATACTTTATGTATCCCCTAGGGGAAATTCATGTGTCCAATAGATCATTGTTGATAATAATAAAAACAGTTAATAATGAATTAACAATAATAATTAGATTAGTCCACTTCCTTTGGCTGAGGTGTTGTATAGTCTGATGGCAGTGGGAACAAAGGATCTCCTGAACCTCTCTGTTCTGCAGCTCAGTGAGATGAGACGTTTGCTGCAGCTGTGGCTGCTTCTCTGTCCTGCCAGAATGTTGTGGAGAGGATGGTTGGTATTGTCCACGATGGCCTCCATCTGACATTGCATGCATCTCTCCACAACAGTCCTGAGTGAGTCCAGACTCCTGCCAAGCACAGACCCAGCCTGTAATTGAGCAACCAACTGTTTGTGCCAAGAAACTTTCACTTATAGGGGTTCAAGGTCTTTTGAGTTAAGGTAACATGACTGGAATGCTGATTTGTTATCCTGGCTTAATATCACACCCTACACAATCTTTTCTTTTTCCATGAAAGTTAATCTAATTGTGTAATGACCAGTATTTTGTGAATCACACTGTGTATGTCATGATTACAAGTACATAGTGTGGTAGTGCACTGTGCTGGTCATATTATTTCTTCCAATGTGTAATCAAGGTGCTCTGTGTTGAATTATCCAGTGACCTGCTCAAGGAAAATCTGTTCATCTCTTCCTCATCTTTGACTGCAGAGGGCTGGAAAATATAAAGAAGGGATTGGAATATTTAGATGTGAATAAGATTGTGAAAAAATGAAAAAGCCATGGTTAAAATGCACTGTGACTCAACAGCGTTCCCAAATGCCAGATTTTCTCCCAGTTCACGGTTGGTGATGGGAAACTTAACTGTAAACTGTGTAGAAAACAAGGTCTTAGGAAACGTCATGTTGAAAATCCAAAGACGAATGAATGCATGTATGTCTGTACACAGAGAGTTTATTTGCCTGAATTACTTTTATAGATTTTGTATGTATGCATTCACTTTTTTAACTACATGTATCAATATGTATATATAATATATATGTATTAAAACTGTATTTTTCATATAATAATAATAATAATTTTCATTTCAATAATAATAATAATAACAACTAGAAAATTCCTGAAGAAATTTTGAATGTGCCTGCTGCTTGGTGCATATCCATCACACACATTTCAATCTGTACAGAGGACGTTACTTTGAGTTCCATTCATATTGTAGAGAATTATTGTAAGTCTGACCTCAGTCACTGCAGGTATCCCTCAAAAAGCTCTTTGAAACTGTGAGGACTGGACAAAGTGACCTCACAATGATGGGTTCAAACCTAAATTTGTTCCCACAACCCAGTAACTCTCAGCCGTCCCAAGGCTTCAATAAAGAGATTGATATCTTTTATGTGTACCTACAGTTTAGAGTTGAGATTTTAATCGCAGTTTAAACTCCCCTCAACTCTGATGAGGGCAAGAGCTTCAGAGCTCAGTTTAATGTGGGAGTCTATGGGAGCTTTGAACAGCCCTCTCTGCACTATGCTAATTGTGTTAAATTCCATTGGGAGGCGACACACCCTCAGCTCCAATGGCTAATCCAGTACTAGTTTTAGCGCCTACCTTTCAGTATCTTTAATTCTAAACACTCAATGTAAAATTCTTTGCAACAGATTTTAGTCCATGAGGCAATTCAAATATACACTTAAATCCTGAAACATAAAAAGTATGCAAAGAAAGAACCATTTTATTACAGGTTTCACAGGTTGTTTGTGTAGCTGTGGCGAGAGAGGAGCTGCACGGTCATCACCCATCAGGAAAAAAGAGTAACTGTACATTAGATCACACGGGTGATTGTACCGGCAGCTTCCAGGAGTGAGGACATTCCTCTCAGCAAAATTACTCTGGTTAAATCAAGTTTTTAGAAGATCTCAGCTGCTCACACTGAGCACACATCCTGGATAATGAGAACTTGGTTTTATCAGTTGGATTGGAGAAAAATTTGAGTATCATTTACTTAAAGATTCAATAAAACATATTGCAACTGCAATGATTTTAATATATGTTTTTCAATCAGCCACCATTGACTATATTGTCAAGAAACATCTCAAAACTAATGAAAACATGTGAGATGATCACTCCATTGGCTTGTTTAATTGTGGAAAAGGTCATTCTAAGACTAACTGAACTGGATCTGAACTGGATCTCCGACATTCCTCTGACAGGAGCCGTGACCGTCAGTGGCAGTCTGTCACCCTGGCAGAGCTGGTGCTGCCCTAAAGCTGGGGGTGTACAATCCAACCAAAACATATGTGGTCTGACAGAAGAAAACAAACAGAGATAGAAGGAACAAGAGAAACGGACAATTTCAAGGTCGCTTCAAAAAGGGTCTGAGAAGTCAGGACAGATTCAAACACATTGTAAAATCACATGCGCACGGATGACGTACAGACCGGCGTGATGAAGAGGAGGAGATCCGAGTACTTTACTAACTGACAGTGGACTGCACACCGAGCCAAGAGTGGTTCACTGACGCCATTATGTTGTTTGACGTCTGTATTTTACATCCCAAATGGCGCCAAAACTGCCCAATCACCGCAAGAGAGCAGTGTCCCCTTCCTGCTCCAGCGTCTGTTACAGGTGTTGGTTTGTTCCCCACCATGCTTGTATTATTTCAACCTAACATGTCTGATAATAGGTCTACATCCATGTTCCCCACATCGACGGTTCCACAGTTTACTTTTCTAATGCCGTTGTTCCTATGACTCGGCGAGATCATAATTGCCCCAGAAATAACCCAAAATTTGAGAAAGTTAAAGGCCAGCTAATAGTATCATGGGGAAAAAAAGCATTTTTTTCAAATTCTGTAATAGATCTATCTGGTTCTATCTCTGCCTCCACCTTGTGGATGATCTCTGTCATTGTCTCTACATGTGAACATGTAGTATGTCAAATTCAAACAAAACCCTTGCACAGTTTTTGTTAAGATGTGAAATTCCTTTATCTTAAAATCATTCAAGGTCTTAATGGATCAGGACGCTTGTATATTTCCATTTAATTCACTGCATACCACTGGATCTTTGTGTCATTTGTGCCAGACTGCATTTTCTTTCAGCTGTTTAAGCTTTATTTCACCCTGTTCCTAATTCTATCTGACACTGTTTGGTGGCAAATACCTCCTTTAAATAGTTAATTTAGTAGTAGTAGTATCCAGTCCAATCTCAAAGCGGAGTCCAGTCAGAGGGCAGGTGAATCTGTTGCCTTCATCGGCAGATCCTGGGTCGGTGTACGTTCAGAAAAAAACGACCAGCCTGAACGTACACAACCAGCAACAACAAACACTCAGTTCAATTTATTCAGCGTCTCAACTTTGTGCTGAATAACGCTCTTCCCGCACAATCAATGTTTCAGTTCCATTCAATTCATTGTTTTAAACTGTGCTTTTACCGTACAAGTCAACCACCTTCACAATCAAATAAGAGCCCCGACGCTGTCGGACTTACCTCCGGTACCGGGTAGTTGATTTCTTCTGCAAACAAGCTGTACGAGGACGAGGGTTCCTGGAGACCGACGTGATGAAGAGGAGGAGATCCGAGTACTTTACTGACTGACAGTGGACTGCACATCGAGCCAAGACTGGTTCACTGACGCCATCATGTTGTTTGACGTCTGTATTTTACACCCCAAATGGCGCCAAAACTGCCCAATCACAGCAAGAGAGCAGTGTCCCCTTCCGTTGTTGTGAGTAGTTTTCCCGCTTTGTCTCATGGACACACAGGAAAGGAAAGAGTGAACCAGCAAACATGAAGTCCAGCTGCAAGTGACACAAAATCCATAAAGAAACGTTCAAAATTCATAAGCTGCAGCTAAAAGCCATGAACTGCGGCGGGAAGTGAAGGTAAGAGTCCAACAGCCGCTGTGCAAGAAGTTCAAGATACTAGGAAATAATAATCACAACATTCATAAACATAAAGTTCATTCAATTGAGAGTAATGTTAACTAAATAAAAGGTTTAAATGTCACGTGTTATTCCTGTGCCTAAGTATAGTTAAGTCTGTATAATCTGTCTTAAAGCTAGAGATCACAGAATCCCCAAATCCTCCACAGACAACACAACGGCACTGACTTTGTTCTATGTCAATAGTTGTGTAATTCATTAAAATATCAATTAAATAAATAAGTGACAAATGCAAATGTTGAATGCACTTTTTAATTGAACCCCCCACATTAAGAGCTAATAAGTGCTAATGATGAACTAATACAGTAGAAAAACAGACTCTGGAAGTATAAACTTTCAAATGTCAGGTCTCATCCAGATTTTAAATTGGACATAAGGTTTAAAATATAAAACACTCATTTTGGTGTGACAAATTAGACAAACATTTTAAGGCCTCACAGCATCAGAGCCCCATTCATTGTTACAGAGCAAACCGGGATGACATTGCACATTTTAAGGTTCAAATATTCACCAATCTGTTCTGGGGCACAGGAATAAGAAATGTCAATTCATTCAATCATCCTGTCGCCAAGTGCTCGGCCTTTGTGGGAGCTGTTGGGTTTCTCTCTATAATAATATATAATATACAAATAAAACTGAATTGAATAAAAAAGAGTTGGATTCTCCTTTTAAATGCACAATCCGTGATTATAATATAGTGCTCCATCCTCAAAGCATCTGGTGCAGAAAAATAAGAGGATGAACGTGTGTATTAATGATATCTTTGAGTGCTATCTCTGCACATGGCAGAGATAAAGAGCTGTGTGAGGCTCGCGATCCCAGAGCTGGGAGCTGTAAAGCAACAACTCTGAACGTAGCATGAGGACACACTCAGAGGCACCAAACTGCACACATTTTTTATTGTTCTTTTTTCTATCTTAAGAAATTGCCTCTGAGATCAGCTATAAATTCTGTGCACGTGCAAAATATTTCGCTGCAAATTATATGATCCTGTGAAGTCCCTGATTAAACAGCATGTCAATGTCAAACTTCTTGGGGAAAGACGTCCAAATAGGACTAAAGTAAGAGCTGGAAGAAGCAGCCAAAAACTGCTGAGAGATTTCCTGGAGTGTGTAAATATGTATGGATATACATAATCCCTATTGACAATCCTTACCTCTGACTGTGCTGTTCTTCTTTGATGCAGTGCACAAAACAGCAGAGGCTGCCAGACTCCTTATCACAAGTTTTTTTTTCTTTTTCTGTTTGTTTACTGCATTTATTCCTCAGAATTAATTAGCCAATGATTCATCCATGTAAATTAATTTAAAAAATCAGACTAGCTCTCTTCTTGCATCCTGTGCCTCATGTTTATCTTCTTTTTTGTGTGTGTGTGTGAATTCCCTGTTTCCTTTCCATGCTAAAAATGACAGTTAAGGATTCACCAACCAGGTCGGGTCAGGTGACCTGTCCAAGGCCAATGAGGTGCTCCAGCAGCAGGTGTCTGAACCGCAGAGGCGTCCAAACAGAGAGCTTGTGTCAGAGAGCAGAGGAGCCAGCTGAGGCAGCCTCACTTTCACCGCACACTCAGTAATGACGTAGATGTTGAAGAAGCAGGTTGTAAAAGCTTGTGAAGAATTACACATTTTTCCTTCTGTCATTAACTACTGTTGAGTTATGACGCTTAAAATGATTTAATGTGCTTCAGTAAAGACTCGCAGTTTCCCATAATGATCAAAATTTAGTTTCAGTCTTCTCCAATTTAACAAGATTACAGCTCAGGAGAAGCCTCAGACTTTTGCTCTAATTATCTTTTAATTATCTACCAGTTCGTCTTAGAGGCTGTTGATATTAGCACAAAATAACAGCTTTTGATAGCATTAAATTAAAATATTTATTATGATACTGAGGCTTTTATTGCCCTCAAAAAGCCCATCTCGTTAAATCAGAGTACAGAGATATTCTTAAACTTCAGTTTCTTTCTGGCCTAATGGGTGACTGTTTTTGCCGGTGTATCATCAGAGGTTAGAGGAGAGCATCAGGAACCAGCATGAGAACGAGCAGACTGGCGGTGAACTCCAGACAGGTGAGTTTCCTGAAACTGTTTCATTCTGCTTCTTTTTTCCACATCTGAACTTTTTTTTTTTGCCAATATCATTTATCCAAAATAGGTTTGTCTATTTATCCTGTTCTCTTATCTCGTCTTTCTGTTGGTTCTTTTTAAATAAATGTTCCAGAAACCAGAATTTAAAGCTGGTCAGGTTTTCTCTATTTACAATATCTAAATCCCTTCAGACCTGATGTTCTCAGTCAAAGGCACCTGACTCAGATTGTTTGTTTATGCTCAAAATGAGTAATATATTCTGACGAGTTGTGGCTTTTGATGGATGACTTTGTTTCCATCAGTGAGTTTAGAAAATGTCATTTCTTTTGGGCTTTTTTTTTTTAAGACTGTAAACTGAAAAATGCAACGTCAGCGAGCTTTCTGAAGAGCTGACATTTTGGTTTTTAGCTTCAGGAAAAAGACAAACGAAGCTTTCAAAACATTGTTTATGAAGAAGATGATGATGCACTGAACCACTGACAACTGACATTAGCTGAAATATTCTGCGTTATATCTGTTTGAGCGCTGCAGCTGCGGTGAGGTCGCTTCACTCCAGCAGACTGAACAGGTCATTACAGCAGGATTAGTCTGCAGACATGTTTTCTGTGCATCCAGAAAGATCAAAAATGATTCACACAGAGAGAGAAGTGGATTCTTCTGAAACACCTAGTGCACAACTATCTCCACAGGAAGCTCCAGCAGACAGTCACCTTTCATTCATCAACTCCATTAACAACCGAAACAAACTGAACCTGAAGATAGCAGGAAAAACTTACTCTAACTCTCCATAATATCAAATATTACAGCAAAAAAAATCAAACAAAAGCACTGACAGGAAAAAAAAAAAGGAAAAGAACCTTCAACAGCCGTGAACTCTCCTCAGTTAGTTGCTGCTTCATCATTTCATCGTGGATTAATGAGCACAGTCTGTGTATCTTGTCAATTAGCAAACGGCCACGTTATGTATTTCAGGGGAAGAAAAATAACGACCAGTCTCGCGGAACATCAGCTGGATTGTGTGGCTTGGTTTGTATGTGACGTAACAGCTGCCAGACTGTGATAACACTCTTTAAATAGACATGAAATATTATGTGGCTACTGCCATGGGTCAAAATCATGTATTAGCTTTGTTTTAATTGCTGTTCATTTGAAAAAAATGAAAAAATGTTGAATTTATATCTGAAATACTGTAAAGACACTTTAAACTAAATAAGATGTAAACAAGAAGCAGCAGCAGAGGAAGCTTCACTGAGACTCTGGAAAGAACTGCTCCACTCTGGCAGATTGATTGAAACTGGTTTAATTGGAGAAATTATTTTTTAAAACAAAAACAAAGAAAAAAAAAAAAAAAAGAAAAGAAAGGAGAGAGATAGAGAGAGCTTGTTGTTGTATTTTAAATTTGTCATCTGATTTCTGCTTCAGGTTTCAAACAAACGGGACGCGGAGTGGGAGAGGTGGACGTCCCCCATCCAACACTGGGACGCCAAGAGAGCGCTGGCTCTCATCACTGAAGGACCCAGGCCTGTGAGGGCACAGCTGAAAACACATCCACACCGATAATGACCAACAACACACACACACACACACACACACACACACACACACACACACACACACACACACACACACACACACACACACACACACACACACACCTGAGCACAGTGATCCCTTTGTATTTATTCAAACATTAAACAGTGACCAACAGAGAGGAAGAGATAGGAGCCACGTGTGAACTAGCAGCTGCAGCGTCAGACGAGTGTGTGTGTGTTTGTGTTTGCGTGTGCGTGTGTGCGCGTGCGTGTGTGTGTGTTGTCCTCCATATACAGCGATCATAATTGTTCGTTGGCCAGAGAGGAGACATGCACTCTCATCAAAACAAACTGTACAACCATAACATCTTGTATATACTTCTCCACTGTACAAAGATTCTTTTTTTGTACCAACAGATTCTTTATACAAAAGTAATTTTTAAATTTTTTTTTTTTTTTTTTTAAATAACACTTGTGTAGAAATGTATGATTCTTCATGTACCGCAGTTGCACTTTATCATGTGGAGAGTTAACTGTGAATATATGACGTGACCTCACGCTCTCCCTCCCGTCTCGATTCCCGGGTCGTCTCGAGAGCGTGTCCACGTGTCGAACACAAGAGATGCGAATAATCCAACAGCGGAGCTTCTTCCATTTCCAGTAGAGAGGGTTTTTGGCATCAGCTCGTCCATGCAGTGAGTTCTCATCTGTCATCCCATGACTGATAGAGATACCAAGCCGTTTACGTGACCGCACTGAGGACCTCACGAGTTGAATGTAGACAGAGACACAAAGATCTCCTGTTTGTCGCTGCACTTTGCTACAAATCCTGAGAAGAAACTTCCACCATGAGTCCACCTTCTTTTTCCTTTTTTCTTTTTCTTTTTTTCTTCCTTAAAAAAAGTTGACAAATCTTAAAAAACCGTACAAACACTCACAGTAACAAGAGACCAGTGCAGGCAAACGACACAACAGTCATCACGGCTGAACAGTGACCATTGCTCTCTGCGGCCACAAGAGGGCGCCACTGCGACACAAATTAAACTCTCAATACCCAAAGTGAAAGAACACCAATGTTTTCTTGGCAGGCACGAGGAATCCTGCTGATCCCGGTTCAATTGAAATTGGTCCTTGTCCAGTTTACATTAGGGACTGAAATCACTGTTGGTGCCGTTCTGATATGCTGAAGTTTTTCTAGATGATGCTACACAGAGGAGAGACGAGTGAGGAAACACGCTGCTTAATTAAAAACCAAATAGCTTATGAATCCTACGCATAATGTATGTGATATATACGCTAAAATACAAAAATAGATGATCTGAAAATAAATTTCAACATAGAAAAATATATGTAATCAAATGATATTTATGTACATGATCAATGGTCATGTGACCCATGCTTTAGTTTGATTAGTACAGACGATGAGCAGTTGTATAAACTTTCCTAAGTGAAGACGTGAACCTCCCTGTGTCCTTTACAGGCAACAATAGGCTCCGTGTAGCATCCTGTAGCATCTGACGAATGCATGATGTAGGACAGGTAGTGTGCGCAGGTGGGTGGGTGGGTGGAGGCTGTGAAGATGAAGGTCATCCCGAGGTCACCAGGCCGCGGCGGAGAGGTCACCATACGGAGCATTTGTCCACAGGGTTCATGGGAGAACCCTTCGGACAGTGGAACACACGGGCGAACTCGTCAAACTGGGAAACGCTGCCGATCACTCTACAGGGAGGGGGAGGTGGGGGGAGGGGGGACATCCAGTGTAGTAATGTATAAAAACATTTGTGCCTCTTTGTGTGTGTGTGTGTGTGTGTGTTTTGTACAAATGATTGCAGTTATGTGATAAATCGAATGTAGTGTTAATTAATTTATTTCTAAGGAAATGGGAGCACTCCAGCTGCAGTAGTTTAGCAGTGTTTTTTTTGGTTTTTTTTACATTGGAATTGTAGATTATTCTTAAAATGCAAAAGCAACGTGCATAAATTCATGTGTGGACACTGTACCTGTAGTGCTCTGGCGCGTGTTTGTCAGTCAGCAGCTGCAGGTAGATGGACTGAGATCTTCTCTTCATACACCAGTTCTGAAAAGACACGGCGTTAACACCCCCCCGAGTGAGATGGGACAGTCTCGCTCCCAGTGGTGGAAACCAGTACTCACTATTTATCAATGTAATAAATAAGGATATGTCAGCCGTGGCTCATTTTCCTTTTCCTTTTACCTTTTACTTAATTTTAAATACGTTCCAGCACCGCTCCCGCCAACATGGCTGCCGCCGTCAGCCTGGCTCACTGCACACAGCGAGAAGCAACTGAAAGAATCCCCCAATATGAAGCAGAAACTCTGAACTTAGAGACGGATAAAGGCAGTAAAACACCTGGTTGTATCTAGTAGAAATAATGTCAGCTGAATGTCGGTTTGGAGCTTCGGAGCCTGGTGCGCCGCCACATCGGTGGACAGTAATAAATAATCCATAAAGCCGATCCTAGCAGATAAGGTAATAATGGTCCTCTCCATCTAGTGAATGAGGTTCACTCTTGTTTCACCTCAGTTTCTATCTCTCTCCCTCTTCGCCTTCTTTTGCTCCTCCAACATCAGGGCTCTTCTTTTTTTCTTTTTCCGGATAGAGTTTCCATAGTTACTGTGGTTGTTCCACCGACCGCCGTTTGCGCTGCCTGGGGAAAGCTACCGAGCTCAACCCGGGAAAACAAAAGCACCGTCTCCTTCCTGTTTTGGCTGCGCAGCGGTAGACGCACTTCCTGTGTGCTACCTCCTGTAAATTAAGCCTTGACTTGAAATTTGGTGACGCTTGTAGGGAACCAATCGAAACGCTGATGATGTCATTATCCTACAGCCATTACATCATCAACATTTACTCCTCGATGATAAGTTAGAAGAAACGTTGTCTATTCGTCACCTGAAGTTCAGAGAGCGTGACTGTTAGCCTGCTGTGATTTATGTGAACTTCTTCAGACGCTGAAATGCTGCTTTTCATTCGACATTGAAAAGTGAACCTTGGAAATGAATGTAAACACATATATGTGATTTTCACGTCACCTCCCTGTGGCAAGAGTTTAAAAAAAAAAAAAAAATGGATAAAAACATTCAAACTACATTAAAAAAGTGCGTCTGGATTCTGCCGCTGTTACATTAAGCCATGAATTTCAATGAAACCATTGAATTTCAATGATGAGTCGTAATAGTTACAAGGAGCAGGGGTGGTCTGGTGCTTAGAGACACTGCACTGTCATCAACAGTCCCTCCAGTGGCTGATGCATCCATCAGCTAATGTTGGGCTAATATATAACTCCTACCTGCTCTCTGTGATCAGTCACTCCAACTGAGAGCGGCCGCTGAAACGATCCAACATATAAACGTAATGAAAGCCAGTAGTGTGAATCAATCGTTGGGGGGGTGGGGGGTGGGGGGGGGGTCCTGTACCTGTGCAAAGGCGATGAAGAGCAGCTGTTCGTGGGTGTATTTGAGCCCAGGCAGGGGCCTCTCTGGACCATGTTCCCTCACCCACTTCTGATACGCCTGGACAGACAGAGACAGGAGACACACATTATTGATGAAATTATGATCCCTCACCTCATGTTCTCTTAACTTTAGATCTGAAATGGAGCACATCCTGCCGCTTTACAATCTCCCCTTTGAAGAAATCCATGAAAATGACTTCAGCCAATCTGATTAACACGACTAACAATCATCCCGACTGTTGCACTTTGATGCTATGAGTTATTTAAAAGCGTTCATTTATTCCCTTTGTACTTTTGTTTCCCCACTCCTTTCTTCAATATACAGTAGACCACTGACACAATCAATATGCGACTGAATTATGCAGCATCCCAGATGCTCCGCTGTCCAGACAAACACACACACACACACACACACACACGTTAAATGTTTATCTTTTATCTTTTACCTTTCACACAAATAAAGCAGAGCGGTTATGAAGAACAGAGAGGCAGATTTTGGAGACAGAATGTACTGATAGGATAAACTCTAATGTTTAGGTTTTGTGGAGCTACATAATGATGTTATCAGTTATTACTTACATAGTATGACAGCTTCAGCCCTCCCATGTCTGCTATGTTCTCCCCGAGTGTCAGACGACCGTTCACCTAGACACACAGAAAGGAAACCTCTGAAACGCTGCGAGGAAACAGCTCCGAGCTTATGCTTTTGTGCTGGTGTGTACATGTTCTTCAAGGGTTTACTTCGGTCATAGCATAACAAACAAGAAATAGCAAGCCTCCTCTGAACGATCCACCTGCTAGCTACGCTTTCACATCTGATCATTTAAGTGCAAAGAACATTATGAATATTTAGTTTTTACCTGGGTGGTAAAGCTGCCGAAATACCACCAGGCCATAAAACTCTCCAATGAATCTATCAAAAGTGAACTCCAGTGATTTACTACTGAACTTCTTTAAAGCCGGCTGGTTGGTTGATACAGAATAAAAACAGAAGCAGCAGAAACTGAGATACTCTTGACTTTTGGATCCTGCATTTCCCATGGTACAACTCATCTTCTGTTGGAGCCCCCCCCCCCCCCCAGACTGTTGGACCTCGCTGTTTGTGATGTAATGCGACTTCCTGTTATAAATTCGTAATCTTCAAACACAAATCCGAGATAGATCCGTGAAAATAACCCCGACAACATCATCAAGGTAATTCAGTTAAAAATCATATGTGCAAGTAAGAGAGTGTGTGTGTGTGTGTGTGTGTGTGTGTGTGTGTGTGTGCAAACCCACTCTCTGGTTATAAACAGTGAAGTTATCGTAGAGCTTGACGATACATTCGGCTTTCTTTTGGAACTTCCTGTAGGACTCCTCTGTCCACCACTGTTTGAGGTTGCCGTGGCGGTCGTACTGGCCCCCTATGGACATGAACCATTGCATCACTAAGATGAGGGGCAAAAGGGCAGGGGTGTTAGCATGGAGACAACACAACCTGCAACTTCTCTTCACAGTCCAAAGAGCTGCCCAGCACGTCATCTTTTACACTTTTTGGAGTCAAAACCGTTAGGGCGCAAAAAAAAAAAAAAAAAAAAAAAGGTATAAGATCCAGGTTTGACCTTGGCTGATGTTTCCAATTCATGAGCCAATGGAGCAACTTTTCAACTAAATTTGCATAATTAAAAAAAATGGCTGTGTCTCTGGCAAAAAAGCCGGTAGTGCACAAACCTACAAGTCACATTCAAAGTTATTTTAGTGAGCGACTGGCAGGAGTCACACTTTAATTAAAAGCTTCTGATGTCTCTTAAAGAGCAGCACTTTTGACTGGAAATGAAAGTTAGAGATTGTGGCTTCCTACAAATGTCATTAAATTACACAAATCATCAGGGAACCCTTGCTCTTTCTGTGAAATAGGATGGTTTAATGCAATTACGTGGGTACACAACTCAAAATGGTGAAAACTGGGGGATGTAGCCTATAAGTTGCAATGGATGATGTGCAAAGAGTGGTTTAGGATGAGCGGCCATACTTACCCCAGTCATCATATCCATGCGTTAGCTCGTGGCCGATGATAGCTCCTATTCCTCCGTAGTTCAGAGACCTGGCAGCAGGGAGGAGAAATATGCAACCATTAGACAAAACTGACACTTTCTTGGTATCTACAGGTGTTTTAAAAAGTCTTGAATTTGCTTAACTTAAAACAAAACTATGACATTTTAAAAGAAGACAACATGTTCATTTCATTCATCATGAAAACACTCAGGAGTGTTGCTGCTATGGCCTTCTTTGGTCTGGTATGACCACTAGCGTGTGATGGCTAATGTTAGCTAGTATTAGCAAGACTTACATAGATATAACAGTCAGTTTGCTGACTCTGTAACTAGCTAACTCTACTTGTGCTACTGTGCTATGTTTTAGCATTAACAACTGTCCTTTAACAGTCTTCTTTGCTCTGGTATGACCACTGGTGTGTGATGGCTAATGTTAGTTAGTATTAGCAAGACTTACAAAGAGTTTGCTGTGTAATTGTTATTAGTGAGTCAGTTTGCAGACTCTGTAATTAGCTAACTCTACATGTGCTACTGCGCTATGTTTTAGCATTAACCACTGTCCTTTAATTGCCTCGTGTAGCAACAGTGGTCATTGTGTAGCAAAAATTACACAGTGTCAAGCTAATTTGCCTTTTTGTGAAAAATGAGATGAAAATAGTGACTCTGCTCTCACATCTGCCAGTTACATACATGTATAAAACTTGACCCAGTTTAGTTAGCTTAGCATCAACATTGGAAGAAGGGGGTAGGTTAGCCTGGCTTTTGATTTATTTTTTTTTGTATGGCTCAAACAAACAGGCTGTTTAAGCTAAGCTAAGCAGCTGGTGGCTGTAGCTTCATATTTCACAGACATACTTTGAGTCTAGTATCAATCTGTTCACGTAATTCTCAGAGAGAAAGTGAAAAAACAAGTTGCCCAAAATGTCAAATTACTCTCTGAATATCTAAAGCATGTTGTAAACATCTCGAGAGCTCCTCATTTATTATTAAACTGGAGATTTTTTTTTTTTAACATAGTAATAACTAATCACAAAGTAAATACTACATGTAACTGTGTTTGCATTACTTCATCTCACAGATACCCAAAGTTAGATCTCGATATCCACTGACTTTACAACTAAACCACATGCCTTTTGACTGATTGTGGTACTGTATCTCATTGCATCACTTTGGCTTCCTTTCCCTTGCATTGTCCCAGTGTCCTCATTGCTAATTCTGCTCAGCGAAGCCTGATAAAATACAAGTGGCACTCGGGATCTAATTTCAGATCCGTGCAGATTCAGATTGGTATCGAATAAGAAGCAGCTCAATGCCACATATTCCCCCATTCACGCTGATTGGAAAATATCACATCATCTGTTCTACATGCCCACAGCCTGCATGTGTCCACCTCCCTGCTCCCCCAAGAAACCCCCCCCCCCCAAAAAAAAAAACCCAACAAAACTGTGGGTCGCTCCACCTCTCCTTGACCGTGGGCCGATCCAGAGCGCTGTCTTTGCCGCACATGCAGATATAGAGAGCGATGAGAGGGCAGGCTCGGGGCTATTCACATGGCTACGTCTGAAAATGACTTTCTGACAGCTAGTCGATACGCTGCTTCACACTGGGCCCGACTCCCTCGCTAAACTAACTGGCTGATTGAAGCTTCATTATACTCGACGTGATAGTGGAGGTGTATGTGTGTGTGTGTGTGTGTGTGTGTGTGTGTGTGTGAGAGAGAGAGAGAGAGAGAGAGAGAGAGGGAGCAAGAGAGTGGGAGTTTATGGGAGGTTAGGGCTACTGCAGTAATAACTTCAAGGGGACAGGTACACACACACACACACACACACACACACACACGCTTCCTTTAATCCAATCATTAATTAATATTGATTAACATGCATGGCAGCAGGTAGTGGCAGTACTTCTGATCACCTCTAATGAAGACACAGAAGTGGTAGCTAATGTTGAATACACAAGCTGCTCAGTCTAATTATCTCATATTTGTGAGGAGGTGTGTGTGTGTGTGTCTGTGTGTGTGTGTGTTTTTGCTAAGGGGAGTTGCTGAGTTGCTATGAATGCAGCAGGTGCAGCTACTTGGACTGTATTGTGTGTATTGATTTAAAATAATACTCAGTACTGGCAGCAGTAGGTTTGCTCCTCAGTGAATAGCTTTGGTTAACAAAGGGTATGTTGAGAGGAAACCTGCATATTCCTCAGTGCTGCAGTGCACTGCTCTTTCACTGACCATTTTCTTGCAACAAACTTTCTTCTGACAAGTTTTCCATCACACAGAAAAATTAATTTATTTTACTCTAAAAGTTTTCTCTGTTGATGTGTTGAAGAAATTAGTTAGTTAGTTGTTTTTTTTTTTTACAATGCACATGTTCGTATGTTGTCTTCTGATAACTGAAAACACTCACATACATTTCCTTTCGTTGGTAACACACAACGAAACATAAATGTGATCTATTACCTTCCTGCATCAAGTCTCAAGTGGATTTTCACACTGGACTGACTGAATAAATGGAAAACAGCGTCGGCCTGGAAGGTAGAGAGTCAATCTATAAACGTATAGTATTCTACGATAAATAGCCTGGAGTAATATAAATTATACGCAGCTGCTGAACATAAATTCTAAGTCAGTTTCTAATTAATGAGCTAAAACATGTAAAACTGAATTGAAGTGAGACTATGGCTCGATTGGTAATTACAGGATAATGGTAAATTTAATTTCCTTTCATTTCCCAAAGTATTCTCTTGAGCGGGGGGGGGGGGGGGCGCTTTAAAGATGACTGAGAAGAGCAGCAAACAACAAACATGTCTCCTGATGTGGAGGTACACTGAGTTTTCCTTCTCTTAAACCACCGAAAGGTTTGTAGGTGACAGGCTGAACTGTATTGGCAGGTGGAGAGCCGACATGAGCCGTTACAGTCTTCTTCATACCAGACCACGTCAGGCTGCAGCGGCAAAACAGAAAGCCCCCAGTGTGCTGAACTGGGCAAGTTCAACTTTTAATTTGAAAGTGGAAGAATGTGTTATTTCTTATTTCAAAAGTTGCATTGGCCTTTTTCTTCAATTTTGTACCATGGTAATATATAAAGTTACAGTGGCTGTCTATGGGAGGCCTGAACATCCGTATTTTAGACGTTTTGATCAGTTTCTACACACAGATATATTAGTAAAGCTTATTGTGATCATTAGTTTGTTGTTCTTGTTATATACTGATGGCTATGTGAGTATTGAAATGTGTAGATAGTATATACACAGTGTAGAAAGTTGTTAAGTATTGACAGCTGACATTTTTAGATTCATTTTTATTCAGGCTCAGTTCTTGCTTGGCGTCATTGTTAAATAAAATAAAATAGTTTGTTTGAATTAAGAAACACGTTTATATCCTCAGAATGAAGCGTAGTTTTGGTATCAGCACAGATCAGAAGTTTTTGATTATTTTGGATTTGACGGGAGACCTTTACTGCCTAATAGTAAATTGACTGAAATGTTAATTCAAAGGCTTTTCCACCATGAACAGAAAAACAGTGGCCACTTTATTAGGTACACCTACAGTATACAGTCTAATGTCATCCAGTACAACAGCTCTGCCACATATTCTTCTTTTACAGAGCTTGTGATTGTGATCGTGTTTTGTGAGGTTACGGTGACCTTTGACCTTTGACCTTTGACCTTTGACCACTGCTCTCTAATCTGTTCCTCCTTTGAGTCCAAGTGAATGTTTGTACGGGAATAAAACACATGAGGCATAATGTGGACTTGGTTCCTGTTTAACATAAAGATGATGCATTTTTAAAGATCCTCTGCTCCGTCATAAAAAAAAAGTAAATATCAGCAAAATTTTTACCGCCGGCAATGAACCCTGTTTGTGTCAGAACTACAGTTAAAAATGCAACAAGCTTCTGTCTAAAATACACAACTGAAGAAGAAATAATTTACGTTCTTTATTCAGATATTTAAAAAAATATATAAATATCTTAAGTTGTGAATAGTTTCATCAGAAACAACTGAGATAAACAGAAGAGACGGACAGGGAAGCCATCTTCTTTCATGCATCGTCAAACGAGTCAATGGACTGAAATTTAGGGAGGCAACCTCTCAATGACACCTGTTCCATTAGCAGGACCTTGTTCGGTAATTGAGCTCTTGGTGGGTAGTTAAATTGGTTTAATCAGGTGTGTTGGGACTTAAGGGGAGCGGGGCCTAGCCGGGGTAACATAACCTTAAATGGCCTTTGTTATTGTGGCTGTGGAGATGTTGTTGCCTCCCTACGGACGGCAGTAAGGAGAGGCAGGAACAGGAGGAAGGCTACTTACTGCGGGAACTCAGGGTTGTAGAGAGTGGGCTGAAGGATGCCAGCAGGAAAGACTGGAAGAGAGACGCAGAAACAACATGAGGGGAAGTGGAAATGTTCACATTCTCCTACAGCCTGCGGCTCGCTTGAACACAACACTCTGGTTTCTGTAGGATGTTTATGTAAAATAAATACTTTGTGCAGCTGCTGCAGACGACAGCGAGAGAGCAAATCACAAATCAGTCTCCTAAACACAACTGGATTTATCAATGATGGATAAACCTCTTAACCTCATCCAGACATTTAGATTATTGAAATCAACATGAACTTCTTTAAAATTCATAAACAGTTATTTCCTGTTACCCCCTTACTGCTGTCAGTCCTACAGGACGTCAGCTGATTGATTGATCAGGTCTCTCTGAATCTTACTATGAGCTGTGGAAAACACACAATGCCCCGCCCACTTCGAACCAGTGACAACGGCACAAATATTTGAATGTAAATCTGATGAGAGTCGCTGGGTTGTTTTCTTGTGTTGAGGGTAGAAAAGACAGACTGTGACTGTGTCTTAGACATGACAAAAAGTCAGACTTCAGATAGATGTACAATGAATTCTGGGTAAATTAAGACGTTTTTTGAAATAAATAATAATAATAATAAAAATGGCCGACTGAGGAATCACATCCGTTTACCCTCAGAGGAAAATGTTTGTCTTTTGGAAGAATTCAACATGTTCATGCTCTCTCCATAAAATGTTTTTTTCTTGAGGGGCGCTACTGGTCAGCGCAGGCGTCACTGATTGTTACCATGGTAACACTGGTCTTAGGCCTGAGTTAGCCCGGGGGTTAAGGTGCCTTACTTGCATTACACATAATCTGACAGCAAAATGAAGACTGGACCGACAACACACACACACAGCAGTCTGAAATATCTCTGTGGCTCCACGTGCGTTTTAATTTTTTTATTACGACAGACGACGTTGCGACCTTCAGGCCGTCTTCAAGATCAGCCATAGCAACAGACACAGGCGCCGTTATCTAGGCCGCGCCCCGGTGAGCGACTCACACCGCTGTTGATCTGCTGTTGAAGAAGGCCTGAGGGTCGCAACGCACATGGAGTCAGAGTGTGAGACCCTGTTTCAGCCTCTCACTACAACCAGACCGCAGTCACTCAGTACCGATCAACCCACTGCCACACAGTCCTGACGAAGCAGCAGTTTTTATTTGTTAAATAAATTATTAATATTATTAGTAGTAGTAGTAATACATGCAGTTCACAGGATGATGATCAGGGTTATTCAGCTCCTCCAGAGCTACAGGAGACACGATACAGCTGCGTTCCCGGGCCGAGAGGAACTGCTTGTGACGAGTAAACTGAACTTTGTTTGTTGCTTATTTAATCATGAACATTTAATCTCATCGGGTAAAACGCAGGACTTTAAGTTTAACGTGAGTTCAGTGAAGTGGCAAAATACAAAGAAGTTCATTAAGTTTCTGCTTCTAACCTTTTTTCTTTTTTTGTGCTTCATATTATCGCCAATGAAATATCTTTGGGTTTTGGACTGTAAGACATTCGCAGACGTCGCTCTGGGCTCTGGAAACTGGTTAGCGCCGTCGCCTGGTTGACAATCTTCCATTTGTCCTATATTTTGGTTCATGGCCAAATACTACCCATCAGCCTTAGCTGTACTTTGTCTAATTAGCAAATGGTAGCATGCTAACACGCTAAACTAAGATGGCCTCAAACTTTGTCTGTTAATCATTAACCTGTTAATAATATGCTGACGTTAGCATTTAGGTAAGCACTGCGTCACACAGATGCTAGCATGGCTGTAGACAAATCTACAAAAATATTAACTGACAAATTAAATGGTCATAAAAATACATGATAGTTGCAATGTTGGTCAACTGAAGTGATTCTCCGACTCTATCAGCTCCTCGTGAAGAGAGAAAGATCCATCCTGGGAGCAACTTGTAATTAAACTTCTGTCCTTGTCTTTTTTTATTTTCAAACAAAACCTGATTCTGGACGTGAAATAAAGAAGATGGGATTACAATTTAAGCGGGAAATGTTAATTTGATTAAAGAAAAAATGAGACTACAAAAATGAATACATTAGGGGGGAAAAAAGAGGTGAGAGCTGAAGCGGCTGGGCTAAGTGAGAGAAATGATGTGTGCAAAAAAAATGATCCAAGGGGCACTGATGACTGAGTTTGTCTGACTCCTCCTGTCCTCTAGCATCAGTTCGCGAGCACTCCATTGATTTTTCAGTGAGAGATTTAATCCAGCAGACACCTACAGCGGGCCAAGCCTGGGAGAGGATGAGCAGAGAGACGGAGGGAGGGGGCGACATCGCAGGGCTGGATTTGTTAAAACTCAGGAAGGTGTTACTGCTTGTTTTTCCTCTAGGGGGTTGTTAAGTATGTGAGGTGGAGATTGAAGTAGAGAGTGAGCGATCTGAGGGAATATGATATGAGGAAGTGGACGCTGGTTTTTTTTTTTCTGCTCAGCGGTTCGTGGCGTTTGACTTGTGGAAAACAGGCGGCGACATGGTGTAACTGCCTGTAACTAATGTGTGACCCACGTCGTGGTGCAGAATGGCAATAATGGAAGGACTGAGTGTGTGTGTGTGTGTGTGTGTGTGTGGAGATAGATGACACAGAGAACAGAAATATCAGTATGTAACATGAAGACTCACCCATTTGGTTCTTGTTGGGGAGGTAGTAGGCGTTAAGGGCCTGAGGGGGGAGAAGCCACCTGAGGAGAAAGATGGTGTCAAACAAACAAGAGTATTAAAGATGAGATGCCTCACACACACACACACACACACACACACACACACACACACTTAAATCACCAATCTATCTACTTGAAACACACTCCTGAGCAGAATCCCAAACACCTCTCTCTCTCTCTCTCTCTCTCTCTCTCTCTCTGTCCCTTCAAACCCCCCGGTGAGAAACGTGGAGTGTGTGTGGTCCCACGGCCAAAGTTCCTCTCTGCATATGAAACCGCGGACAGTTCCTTTATGGTAATCCACTTAAAGCCAGACTAATCGATTGCCCCCCCCCAAATGAATAAACTCTGAAAGTGTGAGATGCCCTTGTTCTGGGAGCAGAAGAACGATGGCTCCGCGTGGACTGTGTAGAGATGGAGGGGAGACGAACACAGGGAGGAGGAGGAGGAGGATGATGAAGAGGAAGAGGAGGAAGAGTGGCGGTGATGGTGGTGATACTTTCTTTCTTTATTTCCCAGAGACAAGACAGAGTGAGTGATGAAAGGTTCACGTTTTCAGCGATAAAAGGGGGAGTGTGTGATTTAACTCTTGGGGGCATTGAGTGTGAGCTAATGATACAGTTGTTTTGAGCACCTTGGAATACTAATGTGACTGTAATGTGTTGTCATAGCAGAGAGGCACTCAATCCAGAATACAGGGCTGTATTTTAGAAAAATGAAGCGCATGTCCCACAGCACTTTTCTGCCGCCTGGCTGCTATAGATAAGTAAATCAAATGGATTTTCTCCAGCTGCGTATGTCGATTCGGTATCTGTTGGTTTAATTTAGAGGCGCATCCGCAAATATGTCAAACTATAAAGGGATTCACGGGGACACATGTTAGGCATGTCAGACGTATTAGTGAGGCGCACACTCGCGGTGGCGGAACCGCAGCGTCCGGCGCGAGCCTCAGCTGCACGAGCTCAGACGACATTTCAAATATATTAACCCCCTTTAATTGCTTTGCGCCACGTGTCGGCGAGTTGAGATGGCGGACTACTGTAGCTCGTGCAGTGCGAGGGGTGTGACTCACGCCGTCTTGTCCACTTCCTCGTGGATCTTCTTGACCGACAGCTTGATGTTGAACTTGATGCTGTTGAGGATGTTCTTGAAGTAGGTCTTCTCGTCCACGTCAAACTGCAAAAGCCACAGATATGAAGTCAGGTTGGAGAGATTAATGGTTCTGGGAAATACAGCTAGGCAGCTACTCGGTTAGAGTAGAATAGTTTGATACCACTCTCATGTCTGTCCGCTAAATGTGAAGCTACCTCACTCAGCTGGTTCATCTAGTCAACATAAAGACTGAAAAACAAAAGACCTCTAAAGCTCAAGGAACTCATGCCTCAGTTGTTTAAAGGTCCCATCCAGTGCAAAGGTCTCTGTCCATGTGTAGTGTGATTATAGATCAGCTCTAGCTTCTATATTAATACTGTGAAAGTATCAGAGCCTCAGTCCACAGAGAAATGCACACAGCCTGTATTCAGAAATTGAACAGTCAGGACTTCCTGTAACTTTGTGATGTCACAAAGTTACAGTCACATCCGGACCCACCATCCAAACCTTGCAAGATTTGGTTTCTCTGAGTTTTTTGCTCTGAAATCTGCTATATTTTTATTCAATCACTCTGAAAACAGTCAGCCAATCAGAAGAGAAGCTCAGAGCCTCCTCTCTTCTGATTGGCTCACAGACCTGTTGTTACTAGAGCTCCAGAGAGAAGCCTGAGAGAGGAGATGTAAAACTACACTGAGATGGTTTTTGGTTCTTAAAACCACAAATATATCTTCTTATGGATCAACACTTCAAAATAAAACACAGAAGAAGAAGAAAATATGGAGCTTTAAGATGTACAAAATCTATCTATCCATCTATCTATCTATCTATCTATCTATCTATCTATCTATCTTTTATTACTGGAGGTTTGTGGTGGGGCGAACAGAACCATTAAGTCAGCCACTAATTAGCTGTTCCATTGTAAATAGTGTTAATCTGTGGTGACAGAACTTATTTATGATTCAGTAAGTGTGGAGTCTACTCCCCCGTTATGGTGCTAGAGCCTTAACATTAAAATGCACCCGCAGTAGTTTATTGTACACAGATTGAGAACTGATTTTGTTCACTTGCCAGAGGAATTTAATGTAACTTGCTTTTGTAACATCCTTTAAACTGACAGCAAACACATAATCTCTCTTGTTTGTTTTTTTGTTTTTTACTTATTTAGTCTCACAGGGCCAGATGTGCTTCTGTCAGTTTGAGACAAAAATACACCCACCACTGATACTGTGGTAGCAAATGGAGATGAAACTCAGTCACTGACTCCACAGTGTGTCTGTGCGCTTTTAACATCAGGAGTAAAAACCAGTGTCACCGATGTAGCTTCATATTGATCCGATATTGATCTTATCATCTAATGTTCATCACAAATATGAATAAACACATATCCCCAAAAATGATACTCCACTGAGGTAACATTAACATATGTGAACAGGGATGCACACACAGGCATGCATGCAATGTGGCAGTCTGTGTATAAAGTGAAGCCTAAGCTGCATCAAACCTGCTTTCTATCTAATGGACACCAGGGGGCGACTCCACTCGACAGTCAGCGATATCGTGTCTATTTTATTTTATGAATATGTTTCATGTATAATCTGTTTTTTCACATATTTCACATATTTTTTAAATGTTTATATTTTTATTTTGAGTAATTTCTCTGCATGTGTTTGTCGCTTGTTTTAATTTTATCCTTGTGATGCACTTTGTTATATATTATTATTGTGTTATAGGGTTATTACTGCTGACGTATCAATATATAAGCACTGTTTCAGTCTTGCAGCTGATGGAGTTTCTCTTATTTGCTTTATATACTGCAGGGTAGTTTAAAGTAGAACAATAAATCATGTTTTATTTGTTAATCATGATTTGTGTACGATCTTAATCTGCAGAGTAACTACGGCCCATAGCCGTAAAATAAACAGAGCAGTGAACGGTCGATTTCAAAAGCTCCTCTCTGAAACGTAGTGGAGGGAAAGTATAAAGTGACGAAGTAAAGTACCTCAAAACAGTATTCGAGTAAACGAACGTAATCACTGATCCACTCACACTGATGTTAACCGGCTCCACTATAAACTCGCTGTCAGGAGGACTTTATTAAGACGAGCAGTCGCAGCTCTCCCTCTCTGAGCGTGGCCTCTGCGATGCGCTCCATCGATTTATAGTTCACAGGTTTATACTTTCATTCTTTCCTCCCACATTTTTAAGTTAAAACTCATCCCAGTTGTCCCCAGATGTGAAGTATATCCACCTCTGTTTATGCAGCCGTCCCCACAGGTTCTCCATCAACACACTCTTGATTGCGTATTTTTTTTGACAGCTGAGCTGCCAGGTTTTACATGCGCTCCCTCGGTGCATCTACAGACTTAAAAGTATATTATTTATTTGAACAGACTCATCAGTGTGTATTGGGTTCATTTACCCTTGTGCATGATGTATTTTTTCTCCACCTGAATACAATCACCCAGACTGCACTGTAATACCTGACGGAAAATAAGTCTCGAGACAGAGACAGAGAGGGAGAGAGAGAGAGAGCGAGCGAGGGAGGGAGGGAGGGAAATGGGATTGGTGTATATGATGTGTGGGTGGTGGTGCATGGTGAGGATAACTGGACGGCGCAGAGTGAAATAGGAAGCTCATGACTCACCCCATATTCTTGATCTATGAGCTCAGGTTTGAGCAGGAAGTCTGGGTATCCTGTCATCACCATCATGTGCCTCAGCTGCGAGGGAGGAGGAGGAGGAGGAGGAAGAGGAGGAGGAAGAGGAGGAGGAGGAGGAGGAGGAGAAAGAGAGGATGATGGAGGGAAGGAGAAAGTGGAGGAGAAACCACTGGTCCAACATCACCTCACATCCACTTTCAGTAACTAATAAACACTCATACACTCTAGTTTTTTGGAACCAAGGCACACAACTATCCGCACACACACACACACACACACACACACACACACACACACACACACACACACACACACACACACACACACAAACACATCAACTAATCAAGCAAACCCAAAGTAATAGGATTACAGGGAAGCTCTTTATATTCAGCATGGCCTTCTAAAAGGATTATAACTTCAGATTGTAAAAGTATTAGAGGGGATATCTTGCAGTGCAGACCCTAAATCAGCACCACAGAGAGATCCGGATTAGGCGATCCTCACTTCTCAATGTCAAGCCCTTGATGTATTCTATCACACACTTCCATCTATCCGAGCAATCAATCAAACCCCCCGAAAAGAAAGGAATCGCAAAGAAATAATTACATCCTTTTCAAATACTAATCGGATCTGGCAGGGAGCCGTGTTTCTGACGCACAAGCTGAGTTAGACTCTGAACCTTTGCTCTGGCAGCCTCCTTGGTGGCTTCGTCCATCCAGTCCAGCTCTTGCAGACGGAGGTCCAGGGAGTGTTTTATGTCCTCCACCAGCTCCTGTACCTGGAGGGAGATCACATCACATTGGAAGATGTTTTAAAGACCCCTGAAAACATATTTCTGGTTTCTTGGTTCTTGGTTTTGGACATTTCACATGAGAAATTTCCGGATTTTTAGTTTTTCTCTGTGCGTTTCTCACTGGTTTTAAGTGGGCGGGGCTCCGTTTTAAAAAGGTGTGATGTCACATATTTCTGTGACCCGGTCAACATTCGAAATCAGAAGCTCTGTCCCATTTCCAAGGCCTCCTTCAAATGCGTTCCTTCTTTTTCCAACGTATCCCAAGATTCATTGTGTTTCAGCTCAGTTCAACAGCTACAAAACCAGTTTAACGACGCTTAATAAATAAAACCAAAAGTTTTCATTTTTTAAACTTTCATTTCTGCTTATTTATTCATAAATATTTAATGCTACAGAGAAAAACTGAAGACTGCCGACTAACGACTTTCTGTTACATCATCTCCAGTGGTGGATCTTCCCACTGGACTGTGGTTCATGATGGTGTAATTACCACTGACCCTACACGCAGCTGAAACACACCACGAACCACAAGAGGAAGTGTTCAAACATCACTGAATTTCAGCTTCAATTAAAATAAAAAATAAAAAATAAAAAAGTAAAAAAAGCACGTGGGACAAAGTGTTTGTTTCCCAGCCGCAAAAACACCAACACCAGTGAAAGGAACTGAAATGGGACGCTCTGATTTGCAGTCTACAAGGCGTGAAAGCTGCAGATGTCTGCATGTGGCGTGATAACCAGTGACATGATTAACTCAGCACAAGGCTCGAGCGTGGTACCCGTCAGAAAGTGAGTGAGGTACTAAACCACCATCAATTAAACCGTGACTGGTGAGACTGTCTTTTGTCCGTCTTGGTCTTTTTCTTTTTTTAAATTCAAGAAAATTTCAATACAGAGTCATAAAACTCCTTCACTACTGCAGTTTTTAAAAAAGATCACTGCAGCAGAATCATCAAACCTGCCACCTTATTACCCATGATGCAAATGTCCAATATCTTTTCTGGTGACAGACTTGAGGAACATCTGCTGCCCAGACTTAAAGCACAGATGCTTCTCTTATAAGACACCAGGACATGTCGCGTCTCCTCCACATCGGCGACTCGGGATAACAACGGAGCTCGTCTTCGCCCTCTCTCTGTCTCCCCTACCTCAGGTCCTCAGCTCCTGAAACTCATTAATTCTCAGTCATGCTGAGGTAAGCATCATCAGTGAGTCAGTCAAGGCCACACACACACACACACACACACACACACACACACACACACACACACACACACACACACCGCCGCTGGCCTCAGGTCTGGAACCTCTCGTGTTGATAATGAGGTCTCCAACCTGAGTGGACATGCCAACACTGTACGGACTGGTGTCTACGAGCAGTGAGAAGCGCTGGGCGTGGGCATGGACTTTCTGTCCTGCCCACATCAGACGCTCTATAATACAAACTTATATGTTCTTGTATTAATCAGAAAGGCTCCGCTAGCTTCAAGCATCATTGAAATGTACCTTTAGTGTCTAATTATAATCTTAAACAGAACATTAGGAGCTTGGGAATTTAAATTTTCAATTACGCTCAGTACATAGAAAGTAAGTAGTGTCCAGAACCTATCCAGTTGTATCAGACGTGTTTTACGCTTTACAGTCCTGAGCTTTTGCAGAGATTTAAAAGTCTGCAAGAGAAGAAGAAAAGGCGGCTCAAAGTAAGATAAAGCGTGTAAGGTGGACAGTGAGAATACGACGGAGGTGAAAAGCAGATGATGGAGGGCTTACAGAAAGAGGCCGGGGTTACAAAGGTTAGAAATCCCATTGGGAACCATATCCCCATGTCCTCGAATTGGACATGAGACCAGATAAGAATACATATGGAGGGAGGATTGAGGTGAAAGAGATGGGGACCACATGGCAGAGGCGGGGGATTAGAAGTGACTGACCGAGGCAGAGAGCAAAATAGAAACAACGGGGAAAAAAAAAAAAAAGAAAGCAGTGAGTGAGAGGTAGAGACGAGAGACAGCTATAATTGGCATGGTTGATATTTCCAGATCCCAGTCCAGGAATCAATCAGAATCATCCAGACATGTCAAAGAGCCCAGTGGGAACCTCCTACACTGCCAAAGAAAATGACGAAAAGAAAGAAAGACAGAGAAGAGAAAGATGCAGAAAAACCGTCACAGTCCTGGCAACTGGGACATTGTGGGAAATCTACCAAATTTGACTGTTTATTTTCCAAATTATTGTAAAATATTGTTAAATATGAAGTGGATTTTCCGCTTGCTGCCTTTGAATGTTGCGTAGTTTCACATCAGTGAGATTCCCGTCCAAGTATTTTTTTTTTTATGCAGCAAACTGAAGCTGCAGACAGATTGCTCCTACTGCAAACACTTTGGTGTAAGTACTGTTGCAATGATATAAATATACAGCTGTGCAGTTACAGCTTGACGCACAGTTCAATCTCAAAAAGTGGGTTCATTTGCATCAATGCAGCTAATGTAAAGTAATGTAAAGCTTCTCAGCCTGAACCCAACAGACTTCAAATAAATACTGGTTTTGGATTTTCGACTTGAGCTGGTTTTTGTTATTTCAAATGAAATTTTATTGCAAATTTCTCTCATTCTCTCTGGTCGCCAAGCGTCTACATCCATTTTTTTTTTATCTATTTGATCATTGATGACTGTCTAGATTCAATCATTGAAAGAATTTGGACAAACTCTTATCTGCCATCTCAGTTCATCCGTCCGTCAGTCCTCGTCCAACACATACCTTGGCCTTGCTCTGTGAGGAGAAGTGCTGCTGGACGAACAGGGCTCCCAGGGCCATGCCAAAGTGTTTGTTGGCCTGGGTGAGGCAGAGCCTGCCCAGCTCCAGCTGCTGCTCGGTGCCGTCAATCTCTCGAGAAAACTCGTGGATGGTGCTGCGGAAGGCGGTGGACAGGTGTTCGCTAAGCGCTGCCACAATGCGCCACAGCATGTAGTTATGAAGAACCCTGAGACAAAGACACAAGAGGGAACGGGTCAGTTACAGTATCATAGATTTGGTTTGGATTTATTTTCCTGTTTGAAAAGACAATAAAAGCTTTAGAAAAGCCACGAGAGGGACAGATGTTTCTGGATCAAAAGCAACAGGCAGGGAGAGGAATATATTGATCATTCTGGTGTCTATGTTGTATAAGTGCTTTAACAGTTCCCTACAGAAAACCTTTCTCCAATGATTCATGATTCAAAGTGGAGGCTACAGTGACTTGCTATCGGAAAGTGACGCTAGCTGGTTAGCATGCTAACTTCAGTAGAAGAAAAGACGTGACAAAGAGTTAACATTGGAGTTACTTTCCATCGCTGGAGTCAGCTGTTGGTGAGTGAAGGAATGAAGCTTGATGCTGAGCTCGCTCCGTTTCTTCAAGTGTGGTAAGTAAACAGCTGCTAACGTTAGCTATGTAGCGTTAGCAAAACTTACAAATTGCTCCTTTAAAGCACCAGAAATGGCTTCTGCTATGATCCGAGTGGTAAAATGCTAAAACGCAGTGTAACAGTAGCACAGTGGAGAAAAGTCATGAAGTTGATAATGTAGCAAGTTTGCTAACATTAGCTACTTTAGCTACCATAAGCTACTGGTCATACCAGACCAAATAAAGCTACAGCAGCAAAATCCCGGAGTGTATGACAGTGAGCAAAGGTGCGTTTTATTTCTCCTGGATTCCTCTTTTCACTTGTGGGAAAAGTAGAATGTTTTAATTTTTACTTTCAAAAGTTACACGGACTCGCTTTAATGTGAGACCACAGGACATTCTCGTGTCTTTGCAAAGTGACATCTGCTTTGTCGAACTGTAATCTTCCTCCATCTGGCCCCAAAGTTTCTGTTTTTTCCATTTTCCCTCTGAGCCCCTCAAGAGTCAGAAAAGTTCGAGAGAAAAACAAGAGTGAGACAGTGACAGAGAGCGAACGGTGAGGAGTCAAGAGGGCCCAACAGTTAAAGAGCAGCTCCCTCCGATCCGGAGTGACTCACAGCGGAGAGGCAGCAGAGGGGTGAGGAAAATGTCGAGCGCGAGGCGAGAAAATTGATCATTCATTTATGTATTCAAGCTGTGTCTTCTCCCCCCCAGACGATAGAGTGCTGGTGTGTCCTCCTGCCCCCACTGGGTGCACACATCTAATCTGCCCTGCGGGGACAAATGCCCCCCCTTTCCCCCCTCCCCTCCTACTGCGAGGCTCCATGCGAACCTCGAGGCATGTTGTTGTTGTTGTTGTTTTCCCCTGTTTTTTTTTTTTTCTTAAATTTTCCCTATGCATGACAGATATTAAATCAAGAGCGCCTTGGCAACAGCACCCCGAGGTCCCGCCAACAAAGCACTTGTGAAGTGAATTTAATTGACGGGAAAAGGGGAAGCAAGGCGGGGTGGGTAGGGGGGTGGTGCGAAGCGGGGGTAAATAAATGAATGAGAGACGCGGCGGTGTCCTTGATCATCAGCGCCATCGGCTAATCAACATGTGTTACAGGTGTGGCTGCTTTGCTTGATTGAGCTGCTTCGTGTGATTTTGTCATCACCTGTTCGTCGCAGATGATTTGTTTGCCCAAAAAGTGCAGCGACATGTATGGAAAGTCATCTATATGTTAATGGTAAAACTGTAGCATTTCTCTACTGATGTGTGGGAGAGATGGTGAGATGAGCAACGTTTTACTCCAGGCATCTTTGAAGAAAAGTAATGACAGTAATCTCTGAGAGTAAAGGGGGATAATCCACAATGAGCTGTGTGCTCACTAAAAACCAAACTCACAATGCTAATTAAATTTGCACCGATGGTTTGCCTGAGCAGAGTGTGTTGTTTTTCATGACTGCATAGTCGACTACAGCAGAGGATTATACGAGACTGTCCTCAGCAGAAAACAGGACAACATTACTCATTTCAAACACTTCAAACCACATATGTTGGTGCTTTCCCGACAGCAAAACCTCTTATGTTCTTATGTAAATGAAGACTGAAGAAGGGAAATTTTGCTTGATGCCCGTTGGATCCAAAACAAATCATTCAGTAAACAGTCATCAAATTATTGTTATATTGATTTAGAACAGTGATGCGGCTGCTATAGTTCGAGGGTATTCTGCTGAACAAAGGAGATATGACAGGGCGGAGTTGTTAAAATGATAATGAAGCTGTGTTGAAGAGCAAAAGTAATGCACAATGTAATGTAACACATTACTTGTGTGCTGGTGGTTAATTAGTAAAGCAATGTAATCGCACAGTCACTTTGTTTTTTAATATCGATTTTGACATGAGATCATGGTAAAATACGACCCTGGAGACACCTACTGTAGAAGGAGCTAAAGTGCCAAAAACTGCAGTTCCTCTAATGACCACTGGAGGCCGTCTCCAACAGTGAGTCAATCCCCATAGACTCCCATGTTAAAATGTCCAACTTTAACATTTTTACAACCTGGTACATAAACAGTTTTGGTCTGTATAGATAATTTTCTCCTTCATGACGACTGTACGGGGGTGTATTTATATATAACTCACCTGTTTAAATTTTATTAAGGGTTAAAGTTATGCATAATTGAGGGCGTGGCCACTTGTGAGTGACAGGTGGGTGAGTATATCCTTGCCACAAAATCGGCATGCACCAAAGTCTCAGCTCTACACGCCCCAGCCTCTTTGCTAATTTATGGTTCAGGCGAGAGTTAGGGGTGAAGTCAGGCACTGCCAAGATGGCGACGGCGAAGCAGCTCACTCTGAGCTTCAAAACCGCTCTCCAGAAACCTGTGGGTGACGTCCATCTTTATAGACAATCTATGGAACTGCGACACACCCACACCACTCAGAGCGCTACAACCTGCAAGACACAAAACTTTCCAGGTGTGTAGTTGAGATCAAAATGAAGGTTGAGTTCGAATATGCGTGTGGCTACTCATGTAGTAATAACTACTGAGGACTCAAAGGTCAGAACAGCTGGTGGGATCCAATCAAAAGACGGTTTCTACTTTAGAACTGCAACAAACTTTCTTCTAAACTTGATAAATTTTGCATCACATGGTGATTAAAATGGACTCTGCCAAAACATGTAAAATGTAACACACGATCAAATTTGTCTCTGGCTCCCAGGAAACTTCCCTGCGGGGTCAAATTACCCAGCTCTCCCCTGCATGTTGTGTCAGTGCGAGCTTCGCGCTGTAATGGAGTCACAGCCGAGCTAAATGAAAGCTGAGGGCCTGTCGGTGAGAGCGCCATGCAGATCAAGAAGTAGGCCTTAATTACTGGAGGACTGAGTGAAGGCTCATTAGCTGAATGGTTTTTAATGGGGCTAGTTAGGGAGATGAAAAGATACTGCCCCCGTGCCCCGCATCAACACATTATCACATGTAATGACCCTGTAGGTGAAGGAGGAGGGAGGACCTCCTGTATGCCAAACTTCACTTCTCTATATCCAAACAGCGGCTTTATCATTTTATACGTTACATCATCAAATGAAAGTGGAATAATGAGGAAAAAAATCTCTCAAAATGAAAACCCAAACACAACAGAGACAGAAAATCACACACATTTTGTGCTTCATTGATGCCGGAGACTTTTATCCAAAGCACCTTACAGTAGCACGACTGCGTATATTTTCAGCTCAGGATGCCCCCGCTGGGAATCAAACCTCCACTGCTGAAAGCTATAGATCCAGGAAATCCACCGTTTGGCTTCGTATGAGAATGCTTTACATCTGCCACGATATATACTGTATATTATTTTTTTTTAAAGTGGCGGACGCAGCGGGAGGCGAGAACCCTCCGCTCTGCGGCAGTATCGCTTCCTCTGGATTACTCATGAGCACAATATATATTGTATGTTTAAACACACCTAAATAAACACACACGAAATGATAGACTCTCAAAAGCCAACACAAACACTCAGGAAATATAACACACACCGCCTTCCCATACACACACACACACACACACACAGACACACACACACACACACACACGCCCGAGAGTGACGGATGAACAGAGGGAGCAGATGGAGAGAGAGAGAGAGAGAGAGGGAGTATGTGAGAGAGACGCTGGTGCTTTCCCCTTCATTGGAGGCCTGCTCATCTGGCTAATGGGATTGGCTGCAGTCACCGCAGTGCATGGGGACCGCACACACACACACACACACACACACTGGGAGAGAGAAAGAGAAGAAAAGAAAGATGGATGGCAGGATGAGGAGACGAAGGTGCGACGTCTCTTGTCAGTCGCCTCATATGATGGGAAAGCCATCAGAGTGAGAGTATGGGAGGGAGGGAGGGAGGGATGAAGAGAAAGAACAACAAGAAGAGAGGGACTCGGTCAATAGATACCCATAAAGATGGAGAGCGTGTATTGTTGCTGATGGAGGGATCAAGAAAATGGACAGAAAGAAAATGGGAGCGCGATGGATAGATGGAGTTGTCAATAGCAACGTTAAACCGCTGAGAATGAAGAGGGAGAAGAAGAAAAGAAATGAAGCATAAAAGGAAAAATGACGGGTAGTAAAAGGAAAGGATTAGGATGGAGTCTGAAAGATGCATGGATGGATGGATGGATGAAGAAAAGTATGAAATAGGAAGATGTAAGGAGGCGTGGACGGACAAAAAATGTAGCATGGGAAAAGAATGAAGGAGGGAAATGATAAAAGAAGAACAGATGAGGCAGAAAATAAAGAAATATGGGTTAAAAAAAAAGAAGGAAAGAAAGAAGGGAAAGAAAAAGTGAGAAATGGAAGGAGGGGAGTAAGACGATATGAGGGAAGGTTGATCAACCGACCGTCCTATCATCCTGAAACACACAACTGTCTAACAGGCGGACGAAGCACCTGTCTGTGTGTGTGTGTGTGTGTGTGTGTGTGTTCCTGTCTGACACCTTCTCCTCTCAGAGTGCAGCTTCATACTGTTCCTCCAATTTAACAAGAATCCAAACTTTCCTTCCCTGTTTTTCTGCAGTTGCACGAATGTCAGCCTGAACCAGCCCCTTCAACTGTGTTACATCTCCAAGCGTGTGTGTGTGTGTGTGTGTGTGTGTGTGTAACCGACAGAGTTCAGCAGAGTACAAAAGAGTACACAAGAGTTTTTCTGTGGTCCATTAGCGCCCGTGAAAGGAACAAAACCACCTTCCCATCTGCTCTACTGGACAATGATGCAATGGGCCAACACCTCTGCCACAACCCCTGACTCCAACTACACAAAGCTTTACAATGGAACTGTGTGTGTGTGTGTGTGTGTGTGTGTGTGTGTGTGTGTGTGTGTGTGTGTGTCCTTACAAAACCTATACCTTATCTAAAACTTTGGTTGATGACCAAATACGAGCAAAAGTCAGCTGTAGTGTGTTTTGTGCTGATTAGCTAGCATGATAACATGGTAAACATCATAGCTGTTAATGCTGCATTCATGGGTTCACATCACCCACTAACTTTGAGTCTAAGATATCTGGAAAATTTTGACCCAGATGATATTTCCAATTGGGTGAAAATAACTACAGGCATGTCGACAAACTGTTGGCAAAATTCTTTCAAATACACCACTGGCAGTTCCTTCAAAATAAAATAAAATATTAACACTAATACAATCAATTCAACAAATTTTATAAGAGCGATACTTTTGTTTGTTTGTCTCTGGCTTCAGTTTGGTAATAAACTGCAGAAAATATGTGAGACAATGAAACTGAACTGTCACCGCAAGCATGTTAGCACCCTGATGTTAGCATTTAGCTCAAACCAACACGGTGATACGTGTAGCCTCACAGAGCTACTAGCATGGCTTTACAATCAAGTCAGCTAATTTCATAGGAGCTATACTCTGTTTCTATCTGTTGTATCAGTAATGAACTGCCACAAATACAGTATGTAACACAACAGATCGCTAAATCTGAATTGAAATGGCACCGAGAGCATGTTAGCACGCTTATGTTAGCATTTAGCTCAAACCAACACTCTGATAAGAATAGCCTCACACAGCTGCTAGCATGGCTGTGGGCTCCATGTTGCTTAGTTGAGGTTTATGCTGTTTTGCAATGGCGTTGTTTATAGAGACGACAATTTGTTTTCATTTTCCATATAATATCTTTACTGATACTGAAATTGTGTTTCATCAAATCAATTACTACGAACAGAAAACACCTTCCTCTAACACATAACTACCAAATGGATGAAGCAGTAGAGGAAGGAAGTGGTTCTTGTGTCAGGTTCAAATTCCTGGTGTTTTCTCTGTGTGAGTGCTCACTTCAGTTTCCTGGTGTCTGTATTTATGTGTGTGCATGTGTGTTTTTCTTGCAACAAGCTGTGCGACTGGCTAATAACCGGCAGCGGTGAAAAAGGACCCCTTGATGTGAGGAACTGGGGCATTTTCAACCAAGTGCTCATAAGCTATGCTAATGAGCAACACCTCTCAGAAAATAGAATAGCTCTATTCCTCCATTTGTATGTGCACTACTGCGTGCGTGCGTGTGTGTGTGTGTTTGTGTGTGTGTGTGCGCGCCAACCTTTGTTTAAAGCCTGATAATGAACTTGCTGGGAGACAGAACCTGGAGACGGATTGGAGGTGGAGAATGAGTCAAAGAAAAAGAGAGAGAGAGACTAAAAAGAGAAAGAATGACAACAGAGAGGAGGAGGTGAGAGAGTAGGACCAAGTGAGTGGGAGGACGACAGGAGGCAGAGAGAGTGATAGAAGCAGAGAGAGAGAAAGATAGGGAAACAAAGGAACAGGGGCCAGATGGAGAGAAAGGAGGGCATAGAGATGTTGAGAGATCGAGGTAGAATCAGGTGAATGAGGGAGCGATCACACAAAGTTGAAAAGGAGAGAGATGCAGGGAGAGAGGGAGAGGAGAGGAGAGAGAGAGAGACAGATGGAGAGAGCTGGGGGAGCAGAAGACTGGAGAGAAAAGAGTTTGGTGAGAGAAGAAAGACACTGACTGAAAGTAAGAGACAGTCAGAGGGAGGAGAAGTCGATCAATGTAAGGAAGACCATTCCTGCTAGAAAAAAAAAAGCCTCTTTTCCACTGGTGAAAAAACTGAGCTAAGACCCGCTAACATCAGGCTTCTGTCGGCCATGGAAAAGGGAACAATCAGTATTCACACTGGGGTCAAATGACTCTGCGGTAGACGCAGGTATTTACTGGCTCCGGCTCCGATCGGCATTGATGTAAAAACGCAGCACCCGCTACTCTTCTCCCCTCTTCCTGCTGTGACGCCTGTCAGAGCACACAGACATGTAAACACACCTGTCAGCTGCACGGTGCAGAAACGCCGCGGCTACATGGCGCTTGAAGATGAAAAAGTGAGCCACAGCCCCGCAATAAGTTTTAAAAACACACAATCACCGATTGAAGCGTCTCACACCGAGGCTCCGACACTGACAAGAGCAACACTAACAGCTCACTCTTTCTCCTCCTGTGTGTGTGTGTGTGTGTGTGTGTGTGTGTGTGTGTGTGTGTGTGTGTGTGTGTGTGTGTGCGCGCGTGTCATGACGTTGCTCCCTGCAGTTGTGTGTGTCCTCAGTCCGAACAGAAAGGAAAACTCGGCTGGCGGTGTAAAAGGTGTGAATCGCCGTTTTCAGCAGATTTACCTGTGTTTTAAAAGGAACCCACATATACCTGCTAATTTAGGTGTAAAAAGGGTTAAAAGACAAAAAAAAATTTAATTTTCTCTACAATGGTTAAAATCTTGACTTTTAACTACAAGAATTTCAAGACACAAAGTCACCATTATGATAGTAACTTAAAATAATGGTTTCTTAACGAAGAATTTACTAGTCATACAAATATTACTGAGCATGTGAAAACACGTGTATAAATTTATAGAAATAAGTTCTGAAGCTGAGACAATAACCATGATAATGTCACCAGGGTCAGGTGTTCTTGGACGGAGTCTTGGACTTGGACGACTCATGTTATAAACTTAGGGCGCAGTGTTTAAAAAGTTGTGGTCATTTATCAAACAGGGAGGGTCTGATGAACAATGATATTGAGCAGCAATTATGTGTATGGCACTGATTTTGGAGCTTGAGCTTTACTAATAAATGTCAGATTAAGTCAAGAACTGCTCTCTCTCTCTCTCTCTGGTGAATCTTCCAACTTGTTTTCCAACCTTCTGTATTTATGCCATAAATTTGATGAACAACATTTACTGACTTCAGCTGTCAAAAGTGTAAACTTAACTTAAAATTTAAATTCATCATCATAATTTTGATTTACTTGAAGTATTTTTATTTTGATTTATCATTAGTGTTGTTACTTGTCGGCAGGAACGAGCATCCATACAAATGCGAAACCTGCTCGTCCAGTTTAAAAGATTAACCTCTTGCCACTTGTCATGAGGGGTGGTGAAGTCTGAGGTGCGGCCAGGCTGCACATTTAAATGTTTGTGTCATTTTCACTTTCACCGGTTGGTCAGTTTAACCGATAGAAGGCGAACTGAAGCAGGTAAGTACTGAGATAAAGAGAAATACTGCATCTTCTGCAGACATACACTGAAGCCATGACCAGGATTTGAAGCCACAGCCAGGTCGAAGTAAACGTGAAGTGTGTGCAGCTCCACACTGAAGCTCATATCAACCAAAAATTGCAGCTGACTGAGTACAACAAGTGATAAAGGGGAGAGAAGACGGGATGTCAGATAGACGCAGGTGGAGGGAACAAAAGACAGGGGAGGGAGGATGATTGAAGCATGGTGTAGTCTATTACTGAAGCCATCAGGGAGGATGGATGGACAGACAACTCAAAGAGAAGATTGGTAAACAACAAGGAGAAGAGACGGAGCATCAAACCCGGCACCTGCAACCTGAGGAGAAGTGAAGCTGGGCTAATGGATGGGACAGAGGCGAAGGTAACTGTACTTTTACAAAAGAGGATTATGAATCCCTTAATGATATGACCCCCGACTCACTGTGTGCGCACGCTGGAGTGTTGTGATTAAAAACTACATTTCACAAAGGGAGAGCAGCAGGAGAGCAGATAAAAGAGATCAGGAACAGTCTGTCTTCCAAAAAAAAACCAAAAAACAGAGTGCATAAAAACTGATAGCAGAAAATCTGATATAGAAGATATGTTTACACTGATGGGAGCTGAGCTAAATCACTGCAAAAAGATCTTATCTCTTGTTGTGGCTGATGAAAGTTACTTATATAAAATAGTAAGGATGGCAGATGCACGAATAAGAAGTAAGGAATAACTTTTATTTACCATACATCCTGTTAAATGTGACTGGAGGGAGAAAACAAGCTGAGAGCAGTTCTTTGTAGTGAGCAAATGTGGTGACGGTAAAAAACGTCCTTCCCCTGGAATCCTGCTTTTTGTGGGCAGTATTTGTATTTAGTGCGGCCGTGTCACTGTTCTGTGAAAAGCTTGTCTCGATGCATCGCCGTACTGTTCGTCATCTGGTTCTACTTCCTGAATCTTTCTGGATCTTCCTCCGGCCCCGTTCGGACCCGGTATTAACATCCGTCTCGGGGGGTGATCCGATCACAGGCGGGCAGCTCTGAGGTCAGGTGAGGAGATCCGATCACTCAGGGACACAATGCGTCCACATGCACTCTGATTGACTGCAGACCCGTCTTTTGGACTGGCTACAGACAACAATGCATGCGCGTTTATTTTTTGCGTACGGAGCACGAGAAGTGACACGTGTTAACGCCAGGTGTGAACAGCTTCTGGTTTGATGCTCAACACTGGAGCAAAGTCTCGTCAGGGAGATACTGGGAGCTGTGGATGGGATGGTTGCTCAGTAATAAGGGGACTGGTCGTGTTAGTTTATGGGGCTTTCTCCAGGTGTGTTTAGTTCTGATCTGGTGTGTACAATATGTTTGAGTCTCATCGATACATTTTAGCTAACGTAAAACCTGTGAATGGAAACTTTGGTGTTTTGGTTGGTTGGTTTGGTTTGGTTTGATTGGTTCTGTTGGAGGTTTCTTCCTGTTAAAAGTAGTAGAGTATTTCCTCCTCCCCTGTCGCCGAGTGACCGCTGGGTTTCTCTCTATAACACCTAGTCTTGACCTTACCCTGTAAAGTGCCTTGAGATAATGTATATTATGATTTGGTGTAAGCTTAAATATGATTTTCTTCATTACAGCTGGCGGTTAAAGTGGGTTCAGACCACTGAGTTTTTTCAATTTGAATCTCTGAACTATTTTCAATTTGTTCAGAGAGTCAAACAGATTCCTTGTGTTGTGTCTGTTGTTGGGAGGAGCTGTTGCCAACCAGAGCATGGTGATGTAATCTTCCTTCTTTGCTAGCTAAAGCTACATCCATGACAAAAAAATAACATCATGGTGACACGTGTGTGTGTGTGTGTGTGTGGCTGCACAACATGGTAAAATTACAGAGATTGAACGTTGCCCTAATGTCATGAACTGGTGAGTCATGAAATCACCAGAACGTCTGAATGGGTAATGCTGCCGACAGACAGACAGACAGACAGACAGACAGACAGACAGACAGACAGACAGACAGACAGACAGACAGACATGCATCCAGTCTCTGACATAACTGACAAGCAAGTAATCCAGCTGCCAGTCATCCAGTCAGTCAGCCATCCGTGAGGCCTGAGAGCTGTTGTGTATTTGTGTAGAGCACAGTGACTATTGGCGAGCTGTCAGTGGCTGTAACACACATCCTGACGTGCAGTGGCCCTCTGAGGCCTCCCCTGGAGTCTGTCAGGAAGAGGGAGTGTGTGTGTGTGTGTGTGTGTGTGTGTGTGTGTGTGTGTGTGTGTGTGTGTGTGTGTCCGTCTGTCTGAGTTTGCAGGTGGTAGAAAGGTGTGGGTGCAGATCAATAATAATCAGCTGCGGTAGAAGTGGAAGTTCACCCAACAGTGACTCACCTCACACACACACACACACACACACATACAAATGTGCAAATAAATACATGCATAGCAACACTCAAAAGCAAATCCATACACAACGTGACACTTTGTTGTAGCAAAAATTACAATGACAGCCCCAAACCAAAGGCAACACACACACACACACACACACACACACACACACACACACACACACACAAAACAACCTCAAACAAAAGCGCTTACTCACACTCAAAAAAGTACAGACTCAAAAATGCATGCGTCTAATTTCATTGATTTTCTGCGCACCTCAGTGCCCTCATCTCTCTCTCCCCGCTCCACACCCACAACCCACAACCCCCCCACTGAGACAACCGTACTCTCTCTCTCTCTCTCTCTCTCTCTCTCTCTCTCTCTCTTTTTTTTTTTTTTAGCACTTTTCGAAGTGGTCTTGATGATGTCAGAGACTTTCTGTATGTAGTCGGTAGCGAGCACCACGATCTCCTCGTCCTCTGAGAAGTTGTCGTGGAAGATTCTGTCCAGCAAGCGTTTCCAGTGAAGCTGTGGAGAGAAGAGGAGTCACACTGTTTACACAAAACAACAAAACATTTTTCTGATTTACTCCACTCTTATTTTTTTATTTTTTTTGGTAAAGCTCCATATTTTCCACTTCTGTGTTTTATTTGAAGTGTTGATCTGAAGATTTGAAGATATATTTGTTGTTTTAAGAACCAAAAACCATCTCAGTGTAGTTTTACATCTCCTCTCTCAGGCTTCTCTCTGGAGCTCTAGTAACAACAGGTCGGTGAGCCAATCAGAAGAGAGGAGGCTCTGACCCTCTCTTCTGATTGGCTGACTGTTTTCTGAGTGATTGAATAAAAATACAGCAGATTTCAGGTAAAAACACTCAGAGAAACCAAATCCTGCAAGTATTGGATGGTGGGTCGAGGTGGGCGGGGCTTAGGGTGTGGCTGAGAGTGGGTCCTGCTTTGTTGTGACATCACAAAGTTCCAGAAGTCCTGACGGCTGGTTTTAAGGCTCAGTTTCTGAATACAGGCTGTGTGTATTTCTCTGTGGACTGAGGCTCTGATACTTTCACAGTATTAATATAGAAGCTCGGTCTGAACCTCAGTAACTTTTACCACAAGCTGCTGTTTTTTTTTATTGTGAATAAAAACAATTTTTGTAACATAATTTTAAGAGCCTCCGTGGATATGAAGTCATGGGACGGCTGTAAAACAGGCAAAGTGGGCAAGTCAAACTCTCTCCAGCTCTCCCAGTAAAGACGCACAGGTTGCACTGAGCTGAAGAAAGCATTAACCATTAAAGAGCCACAAACCTTCATTATTGTCACATCACACATTAAATAATCTAATATCATAGTCTTATATTGTTTAGAGTTTCATTTTTATATATATATATATATATATATAAATGCTTGTATGTACAGTATTCATTAATTCAATATTATAAACATATATGTCCCTATATCTTGAGTGATGCTGCCGTATATGTCACCTGTTATCACATATATATACATCCTCTGGATATATGAAGATATAAGTTTATAACATATGTGAAATTTGTAAATGTACATATATGTAAGAAATATCAATATGATTCATTTTTATATGGTATGTTGTGACCATATATGTTAAAGATATACAGTATATTTCATCTATATATGTTTTATCTATACAAGTTTATTAAAGCAACAAATATATAAAGATTCTTTATGTTTTAATATGTTTTTCTTATTAATTTCTCATTAATTTTAATAATTTAATGTCTATCTACCCATTATGGGAGAGTGGTTTCACACTCTTGGACCCTACTCTATATAATAAATATATTAACATATATTGACAGGCTTTGGGATGGTTATATATTTATATAACATGTCTATAAAAAAAGCATACATACATAGACATACATATTTGTATGGGCTGGACATGTATCATATATATGAAATTGTTCCAATCTCCAATAGGTTTTCTGTATAATTTCTACATGCTACATACATGTTTTTATTTTATATATATATATATGGAAATTCAACATATGTAGATACATTACATTTGTGTATGTGTGAGGTTGTCAGAGAGTTGGAAGTGTTAATTAAGGAGGCGGAGAAACATCAGTCTGGTTAACAAGCCAGAAAGATTTGAACTGTTTTCAATCATTCATGTTAAATTCCATCATTTTATTTCTTCTTCTTTTTTTTTTTTTTTGCCTTTCCTTCTTGGAAACCATGTTTTTTTTTTTTGTTGTTGTTGCTTAATTGCACGCCAGCATCTTTTTAACCGTTGATTTTTTTTTACATTGAGTTCAAATTCTGAGTGACACAGCTCCAGGGTTTTACATGAATTTACATCAGAAGTAAAAGCAAATAAATGGCAGAAAAAATTTTTTCGCAGCTTTGGTTGAATCTAATCTGCTTCTTTCCACGTTTCTGCTTTTCCTCGTCAGCGCCTCTCACATCCCTTTCATTCACACTCATGTTCACATTCTCTCTATTTTTCTGTGTGTAGTTGTTTTTTTTGGCTGAGAAGCTAAAAATCGAACTCTTATCTTCCTCTCAGTACATTCCCAGTTTCCATCCCTCCCTCCGCTCCATTCCTCATCCTCCACCATGAAACATCTCGAGGATTCTCTGTTGGTGTTCCCGCTGCTTCAGAGAAGAACCTCCATCTTCTCGTCTCCACCATCTCCCCCCTCCCTCCCTCCCTCCCTCCCGCCATCCATCCCTGCAGGGCACACAGCTTTTGTGAGTCACTTCGGCCTCTGTGTGTGTGTGTGTGTGTGCGTGTGTGTGTGTGTGTGTGTGTGTGTATGGTTCTGTCAAAAATTCATGTGCACACATATATTTATAAATGATGCATATGTTTGTGTGTGTGTGTGTGTGTGTGTGTGTGTGTGTGTGCGTGTGCAGCACTCACACTGGGAGCGATGCGCTGCAGCTGCCTCAGGGTGATGCGGTTATACATGGTGCTGATGTCCTTTCTTTGGTCATCATATTCTGACACAGTGATCTAGAGAGAGAGAGAGAGAGAGAGAGGAGATCTTACCTCAACACTGCACACACACACACACACACACACACACACACACACACACACACACACACACACACACACACACACACTCACACACTCCCATGCACGAGCAATCGGCTCACATTGGCCAGACGCGTCTCCAGCTGTATAATCTCCTTGGACTTCTGCGTGGCGTTTTGGGCTCCCAGCATGCTCAGCAAGCGCTCCATCAGGGCCTTGTACGCCGCCAGGATCTGAGAAGCATAAGTGAGATCAGCGCTAACAGACAGGAGGAGCCGCGACATCATCAGTAATGGCCAGTGACGGGGGTGGGGGGGTGGGGGTGGGGGTGACATGTGGCAAAGTGGACAGGATAACAAAAGCACAGCGGGTGACAGAGGAAAACAGGTGGATTGATGAAGACGAGAGAGAGATGTGATTCAGCAGGACAGATGGAGGAGGGGAAGAGCGAAGGAGGGAAGAGAAGAGGAAAAGAGGGCAGGAGGAGGGGAGGTTAGGAAGGAGAGAACAAGCCTAAAGGAGGTCAAGTGTGAGGTAAAGGACGGAAAAGATGATGCAGAGGATGGTGGGAGGAGAAGAAATGAGGTGATGGGAAGGAGGGAGGGGAGGGAAGGGTTCGATAAATACAGCCCAGAACATTAAATATGAAATTAAATAAGAAATACAACATTAAAGTGCAACGTCTCAGCTTTAATGTGAGTAGATTTACATCAGTTTAGCAAGAAGTGAGTGTGAGATAGAGCCATTTAAGCAAACTGTGCCAAATTAAAAAAGGGTTCAAAAGTAATTAGACACTCAGCTGCTAAATTTTTCTCGGGCAGCTGTGTGTGTTGTTTTAACTCTAGTTCAGGCGCTAAAGACGGGCGAGATTTTGTCTCAGTCGGGCTGAGCTGAAATCCTCTTGGTGAAGACCAGACCCCCCACAACAAGTCTAGTTTGACTCCATGTGAATCTATGCAGCTCGTTTTCAACCCCTAAACTTTGTGCACTGTGAGTTTTTTAAAGGGATGTATCTCACACACAGTTCTTTCTACACCGACGTAAAACCCGCTCAAATGAAAGACATGGTACTTTAATTTAGGAGTTATTATTTTATTTCAAACTGAATCTGCTGAAGCAAAAAAAAAAAAAAGAAAGTCTAACTGTGCAAAAAACCTATGATCTGGACTGTAGGAGGAGAAATGGGTAAAGACAGGAAGCCAGAGACTGAAGGGGGCGTGTTTACCTTCACACTGTCCTCATCCTGTCCCAGATAGAGGCTTCTCTCAGGGAGTGTGAGCCCCTCCTGATCAATCTACACACACACACACACACACACACACACACACACACACAGAGAGTCAAAAGCTCATATGGTAATTTTCTGCTATGTAATCACGTATGTGACATATAGGTGTTTAAGCTTGCGACAGATGCAAAATGCCAGCACTGACAAGCCGTGACACATGTGCTAAACACATAAATTATTCATAACATTCAATAAATAAGACCCACGTTACGTGTGTTGGACCGAAGTTTCATCATTTATCAAATCTCAGATACTGTCCAAATGTTGCTCAGATTTAATATTTACTTTTTTGTCAAAGCGTAAACATCAGATCAGGTTTCACACAGAGTGAAAGTGTCACAAACCCTGACAAGAGACTTCACTCACTCTGTTTCTGAGCTGTTGCACATTAAAGAAGGTCATTAGTATTAAGGTGTGTTCAGAATGAATGTAATGTGAAGTTTAGATAATCAGCACGACTACAGGTAAAGACGTTTCCCCTGTGTTTTATTTTGAAGTGTTGATCCTTAAGAAGATATATTTGTGGTTTTAAGAAGTAGTTTTACATCTCCTCTCTCAGGCTTCTCTCTGGAGCTCTACTAACAACAGGTCAGTCAGCCAATCAGAAGAGAGGAGGCTCTGAGCCTCTCTTCTGATTGGCTGACTGTTTTCTGAGTGATAAAATAAAAATAAAGCAGATTTCAGAGCAAAACCAAATCCTGCAAGTGTTGGACAGTGGGTCCGGATGTGACTGTAACTTTGTGACATCATAAAGTTACAGGAAGTCCTGACGGCTGGTTTTAAGGCTCAGTTTCTGAATACAGGCTGTGTGCATTAGTCTGTGCACTGAGGCTTTGATACTTTCACAGTATTAATATAGAACCTAGACCTGATCTATAATCACACTACACATGGACAGAGACCTTTAGACTGGAGGAGCTTTAACGTACAGGAACTAGGAGGAGGAGAATTAGGAAAGCAGGTCACCAGCAGAAACATTCATGTGGTGAAAATCACCTTTGTGTTCAGTCTGAACACACCTTTAACCATGACTGCTGCCGTGTCCGAGGATTTTCCACCTTGATGAGAGTAAAAAATCAACACATCACACATTCACAAACAAACACAGCTTCCAGTCATCCTCATTCTCACCCTGATGGCGTTCCTGGAGGAGTTCTTGTCGTCCACGTTGACAGTGAGGGAGAAGAAGACGGCGGTGCTGTACACCCCCTGGGTCCTGTACAGCAGCTCATTAAAGTCCGGCCTCTGTGGAGCGCCCTCGCTCTCCCAGCCGGCAGCACCAGGAGGAGCCCCCGCCAGGTCCCACCCTCCACAGCTGTCAATAACCTCCGTCATGGGGTCAGAGCCCAGCTTGTCGATTTCCTGGATGTTGACGCAGGATCTGTAAAACTCCTTGACCTTGCGCTCCGCGGAGTTGGCCCCGCGCCTCCGTATCGGCTCCAACAGGAGGTGCTGCAGCTTCTCCTCGTTGTGCTCCCCGATAGCGGTGATGATGCCGTAGCTGAGCTTGTCCTCGGGGATGCCGTGGCGCCGCAGCCAACCGCCACAGGCGAAGGAGTAGAAATCCTGGCAGGGCTGGATGGTTGGGTCAATATTGGCCTGGACGAAGCGAGCCGTGCGCAGCAGGGAGCGTTTGCGTTGGCAGTCCTGTCGGCACTGCGGGTCCTGCTGGGCGTCCAGGGAAATGTACTTGAGCGCCAGCATGCTGCCCAAGATGACGCACATGCCTGCCGCAAAGACCAGCGCCGAGAGGAGGCAGATCTCCCTCCGGCTCCAGCGGGGAAGTCCTCCGCTGCCGCTGGCGTTGCTCATGTCCTTATTTCGCCCGTTTGACCAGGTCCCACCTCGACCTCGCCCCATGTGACGGTCCAGGCTGCCTCCCAGGTGAAGGGTCATACCGTTGCTGAGGATGTCGCTGCTGTAGCGGCCGCCGTATTTTACTTCCTGGAACTCGTCGTAGTGGGCAGTCAGTGAGTACGTCTTCTCCATGGCAAAGAGCTGTTACTCGGTGAAAAGGAGCAGGTGGATTTAGGCGGTAAGGGGATGAGAGAAGGACTTATTTCTGAATTCAGAGTTCTGTCATGACTTCTCCTCCTGAGACCAAAGCGAGGACTCCCACTACAGGGCAAAACAGCAAAGAGAAGTCACAATCCTGTCGGGCCTCTTTAGGCAAAGTCCTTTTTATTCTTTTGAAATCAGAAGTCGGCGGAGCGAGGGGCTGCCATTGTAAACCAGGAATCTCTGGGGTCCTGCTCTCTCTCACTCATCCTCTTTCCCTCTGCTCCCTTTCCATTTGTTCTCCCTCTCCTCCCTCTCTCCAACCGGTTACAGGTCACCTGTCGATAAAAATAGAAATGAGACAGTGGAGGGCCGAGAGACGACAGAGAGAGAGAGAGGGAGAGGAAATTGAATCTGCGATTACAACGGCAGAGAATGACAAAATAGCGTCTGTTTTGGCACACTTTCCCACTTTGTTTTGTGCCGTTGTTTTGTCGGCCTAAAGCTGTAGAATTGATTGGTGATAGTCATCCCTCAGGGAGAAGATGCCCCCGGGTGACGCACGGCTTTGGATAGATCAATGAAGACACGAGGAAAAAAAGAGCTGAGCATCAGCTGGACACGGAGAGAGGTGTGGCAATCACCATAACTTAGCCTGTGTCGCTCCAAATTGATGTAAAACTTTTTATTATTATGGAGGGACAGGAAGAATTTATGTCCTCCGTCTCACCAAACTGAAGACACACACACACACACACACACACACACACAACTACAGCACAGAGGGCACCAGCTGATCCTCTTTGAAGATTTTAAAGGAATAACAAGTTCTCACATTACAAGCAGCTGCCAAAATACAAATCATGTGCGCACACATCTGCAAAGTGTTTTCATTTACACCGATGTGACGCTGGATCCCCCTGCATGTACATATGCTGGTATAATGCGGCACCAACACACACACACACACACACACACACACACACACACACACACACACACACACACACACTGCAGACACATGAAAAATATTTTATTCTCCTTTGCCTCCGCTGATGCATTCTACATGTAGCCTGCAGGCAGCATCACAAGCCTTTAGACAGAGACCGACTGATAAATTGTTTTTTTGGATGCTGCTCCACTGTGAGTTTGAACACCTCTCTCTCTCTCTCTCTCTCT
>NW_019175495.1:280900-291493 GCF_002260705.1 Seriola dumerili
TCTATGTGTGTGTGTTTGTGTGTGTGTGTGTGTGTGTGTGTGTGTGTGTGTGTGTGTGTGTGTGTGTGCGTGTTTTCAGTGGCTAGGCACAGTGAACTTGCTGAAAGCTGTGAAGGCGATCTGTGAAAATTGATCCGCTATCTCCTCTTGGAATAGCAACCCTCAGCACTGATGTCTTTAACAAGCTTTCTCTCTCGCCTTATGGGAGTGTAGATAAGAAAAGAGGGAAGAAGAAGAAGAAGAAGAAGAAGAAGAAAAAAACACAGACGAAATTAAAGAGAGAAATAAGAAGTTGGTGTTTTCACAGGTAAGCAGAGACGAGGAGGATAACGGAATAATTTACAAGTGTATGATTTATGGTTCAGTGTCATGTAGAGAGGCGGAAAAAGTAGAGCCTGAATTAAACTTTCCATATAAGTGCGAGGGGCCTGCGAGACATAAATTTTGTCATGTGGTCATGTCCGCTGCACAAAATTAACGACAGCGCGGTGTGCTGAGGGCGTGCAGGTGAGGGTGGTGGATGGGAGTGTAGTGTAGTGAGTCCAATTTGTGTGCTGGAGGACGGAACAGCTTCCTGTAAACCCCCCCCCCCACAATTTCTAATCTGCACGTGTTTCAGTTTCCTCGCCATCCTGCAGTGCAGCGGTTCTCAAAGTAAAGCAACACAATGACAGAATGGACGACTAGTTTCCTCGTAGGTTTCAAACACTTTCTGTGATTAAACATCTAAAAGCAAAGAGGCCTATCATCAGATGGGGGGGGGCCCTCTGCTTTAGTGGATTTTATCAAAATAAATTCAACATTCAATAAACATACTGTATTTAAATCCTGGGTTTCACAGAATCATCAAACAGACATTCTGCCTCGTCGCCGCTCTAGCGCCTCCTACTGGTTGGTTCTTGCACATCGGACGGAGGCGTTGAGCTCTCATACGTTACAACCTCCTGCTGTGGGCTTGTGCGTCCACACGCTCCACATGCTAACAGTGGAGTGAGCAGTGTAGAGATGAAAGTGGGGGGGGGTGTTTCCCCAGGGTGAGAGAGAAAATGGGTGAAAGTCAAGGATAGTGCGTCTCTGTGCAGCGTCATTATCAATTTAACATATCATCCATCAATCCTCTGCCTTGTTATACACACACACACACACACACACACACACACACACACACACACACACACACACACACACACACACACACACACACAGTCAGAAACATGCTGCATGTGTGAAGCTGAATCTGGTCACTATTATTATAATGTGATTATATCGAATTACGACTGAAAATACATGAATTCTGTCTCCACAACTTCTCTCCAACGTGCACGTACACATGCACGTTCTCTCGTGTCAGAACTCCCTATGCATTATAATAAATTATGATATGCATGTACACACACACACACACACATACACACACTATCACATTGTGAGTGGACACCCAGCGCATGGTTAATGGATTGGATCTTGTGGGTACCATCACACAGAAAGGCATGCATGATGAATGGCTATTTACTGAACATGACAGGGCCTAATATCTGAGAGTTATACTAATACTCCTGCACACACACACACACACACACACACACACACACACACAGAGCACATATATGGACACTTAAATTGCACCAAAAACACACCTGGTGATGCATAACTCCCTGTTTGTGAAGCGTTCTCAAAGTGTGGTCCGGGGACCTCCGGGGGGTCTCCACCCTGCAGACTTAAGTCCAAACGATCCACAACATCTTTAAAGAGTGACTTCACTCTCTCGGCCCGTTTGTTTTATAGAAAGTAAATGTAGAAATTTACAGCCACTTTCCTCCACTGTCAGTTTTACAGTGTTCATTACAACACAAGTTATTTTCCCTTTTTCCGGAGTAAATCCAGTGATTCTCTTCAGTTCACCCCCCCCACCCCACCCCCCCACCTCAGCTCTGTCACCCTCCTCCTCTGCTGAATCTGCTGAAGCCTTGCTAAGCTAACGGTAAGCTAGCAGTTCAACCGTGTTAGCCGCCAGCGAGGGTTGAGACTCGAGGTCGCTGGAGTCACTGTCACAGCTTTCACACTAAAACCACAGTTATTTATGCAGCCATGAATTCTTGATGAACATCAAGTTTGTTTTTTAAAAATCTATATGTAGGTATTAAAACATTTAAATTAGACAGAGGGAGAGACACAGACACTGGACGTGATGGAGGACGGAGGTGAGGGGGGAGGGGGTCAAAGGTCGCAGGGAATGCTTAAACAAGTTGCTCAGTTGCTCTTTAAGCAAACTACTGCACACACTCCGAGGCGGTCCGTCGCCTCTCTGACCTCCAACAATATATCCTCAGTGACGATCGATAGGTAATCAATAAGCTGAGGCCTCTCACTGTTACAGCTCTGCTACAATTCACGGAGGAGGAGTTCCACTGGGGAAGTCATTGGTTCCACAGTTTACCTTCTCTTCGGACATACGGCAGGTATTTGTGTTGCGAGCTGAGCGGCAGACTTGCTGCGGTGCTTCAGGAGTGACGGGTTTTACTGCTCTGGAAGTTAACACATCATCACATTAAAACTGTTCCCCTCGGCCCGAGAAAGCCGCCAGATTTGTTGCCGGTGAGGAGCGGAGTCACCCGGGGTCGACATCGGTCGAGCCACGGAGCTGCCGACGGATCGCCGGGGGGAACGTTACAAAGACCATAAAAGATATCTGTTAATACTAACGCTGTCGGTGTTATTTACTGTTGAATCAATAGTAACAACAACAACAACAACAACAACAAAAACTGCTTCACCTTCTGCTCTGTAACCAAATACGTGACCTGCTCCTTCCTGCAGGTTCACTCCACGTGCACAAAGCCTTCAGCAGCCGGAGTGTTTGGTCTCTTCCTCAAAACCTCTCACCCAGATATTACACTTTTAAAAGTCACCGCCACTTTCCACACGGCCGGATTTACACCCAGAGCAAACTCCTCTCTTCCTGCAGTTTGTGATGATATTTGGTGGCACCCAGAAATAAGAGCTTAGCAGGAGGAGAAGGGGGGGGGGGGCGACTCTGGGCTTTTATCTCCTCTCAGGCGAGTTACGTCACCTGAAAGCCCTCTATAAATGGGTTTATTATCCCCTAATCAAAGTGGTCACAGAGCCTGCCCCAAAAGCTTCACGGCACTCTGAGGGTTCAGCGTGGGAGTCGGCCCCCTCCAGCCTTATCACCAGTCGCCAGAGGCTGCAGTAGAGTGCTACGCTGCGTTTGTATGGGCTACAGATTTGGACACACAGCTCAAGCTCAAGGGGTTCTATACAGTACCAGGAGATACTTCTTAGACTTGTACCAGAGCAGAACCCCCCCCCCCCACCACAACCACCACAACCACCACCACCACCACCACCACCTTCCACTGTGTGGTGCTATTAAAAACTATTCAAGTGTTCTGGGTTTTTGCATCAAACGTCCCACTTGAGTGATATTAAAGGAGCACACTGGGCTCATTATTTTTATGTTATTATTAAAACAGAAGAGTCATTCTGAAGAACAATTAGCCTGAAGAACCCTCGGAAAACTGACTCCTCTCTCTCCATTACACACACACACGCACACACACACTGGCAGGTATAAAGCACTCACATGCTGTCACTCTATTAACCTTAATGACTCCCAAAAGTCTTTGTGGATACAGAAGTGTGCCACACTGCGTTTCAAACGTTGGGATTTTTACCTTTTTATTTCTGGGCTCAGCCTCCCCGTGACATCAGACTACTAGTTACTCTACCCAACCACCAGAACCAGGCTACTTCCCTTCAGCACATACACACTTCGTTGTATTTCTCAGACTAGGGCAGATATATTCTTAAAGTTTACATGTATTTCATCCTATTACGAGCTGCTGCTTTTACGGGCTGTGTTTCAGGCCAGAAGAAACACTCAGTCACGCTCTGTGTCATTTTCACATGCGGCTTCTATGAGTTTAACTGGAATTCCCCACAGGAGAGAAACGCGCGGCTCTTAACGGTGGAGCGGCTGTAAAACTGATGAGTGGGAGGCGGGGTGGGGGTTAAGTCTGAAACAGAGAGCGACCGCTGTAAATTAAAACTTTTGGCCGATGCAAACGATGCGTAAAGATGCAAAACAGGCTGCGCAAAAAAAGGGAAAGGCAGAAAGATCTCTAGCTCTACTTTTACGCATATTTGATTATCGGGACATTTCGTTTCCACACATCGGATCTTAGCATTTTTTTTTCTCTTTTCAGCCTTTTTAACATCTGATCAGAAGCAGCATCTTGTCACCGACCAACAAAACTTCCAGAGCCGTCCATGTGGACACCGCGGCGGAAATACTAATGACCCAACCGAGTGCGTAAAAACCGAGTGGACACCCCTCAGCAGCGACTCCCGAGGTAAACTGTGGCGTTTCATCTTCGCTCTCCACAATTTAATAAACAACATGATCAGATATTGATTATCAGGAGCTCTTAGCCCGTCGTGCCACAGAACACAGCGGCTGCCGGAAGACCAGCTCCAGCCCTGTACGCGCATTAGACGTGTGGATGGCTCCACAGAGTGAGAGTGAACTTACCTGTGCTGAGTAAATCACAATCCCCCCGCCGGGAATTGAAATGTGACTTTGCTCCGTGTGTGTGTGTGTGTGCGTGTGTGTGTGTGCGCGTGTGTGCGTGTGTGTGCAGATGCAGGAGATCCACTCCGCTGAAGGTCCGACTAGATTATCTGGTCCCCCTCCGGAGATCGGCACACACAGGGATCCGCACCGCTCTCTGCCGCCGCTGCAGCTCACAGCCTCCGATGTATGGAGGAGAGAGAGAGAGGGGAGGGAGGGGGAGAGGAGAGAGAGAGAGAGAGAGAGAGAGAGGGAGGACGGGGAGAGAGGGAGAGAGAGGGGGGTCCTTCATTAACAAGGTAAGTCGCGCACACACACCCACACACACACACTTAAACAAATGTTAAGCCTTATATCCTCTAGCTGTGCTTTTCTTTTTATGCATCTTCTTTCATTTTCATTCGCTGTTCTTCTAATTGCTATTTGTGTGAGTGATTATGGAGCCAAATGCACATTTATACTATATTTTAAATACTTTTAAGTGCGAATGCTTCTACTTATTATAAGTAGCTGACTTAATGAGTTACTTGTTATTGTGTTTTGGGAGAATATTGAGTAGAAATTTGGACTTCGGGATTCTCAGTTCAGCTTGAAAACATCCTCAGTTCATGAGAGGAAAGCCACTGCTGACTCATGCACATTCACAGACAACTCCACATTAAAATGACTTTATCCAAATCTTACAGTGGGGTAAAAAAAAAAGAAAGAAATCACATCATATCCCATATTAACCCACTATGTATTATCAGCTGAGAGCAAACACTGTCCACTCTGCACGGACATGTTCCCTGCTTTAATATTAATGGAAAAGTCAGTCTCTCTCTCTCTCTCTCTCTCTCTCTCTCTCATTGTGTTGAGTTGATACAATCCCAGCAGCTCAGGGAGTTCAGCATCAACTCATTCCCAAATGAGTGAGTCTATTCCACTGATTGATATTATAGGGCGGCAACATTTTACTGTTCCACCACATCACAAAGTCCGTATTAATAAATCTTCTGGTCTAAACAACCGCTAAACATTAGCCATAGAATTGGAGAACATTCATCTCCATGTCGCGGGAAAGTCGCACAAACCAAACTAATCAACCCAAAGGTCAACTAATATTATTATGCAAATCAGTCGAGTAACTAACTGGCCATTTCATTACCCCAATTGTTCAGCGAGAGGAGGAAAGAGAGGTTTTTTGGAGACATTATTATTTCTGACCTTTTGTTTGTCGACTTATTGATGAGAAAGAAAACTGCCCAACAGAAGGTGCCAATTTAAAAAAATTGCACTTGATTGCAGAGGAAAGATGTTTTAAGCTTTAATAAAACGGCCCACGGCGATAACTGAAAATACGAATGCAGAAGGAAAAGTAGCTAAATAATAATGTGTTTCAGGTGTGGCTCATGAGGATAATGACCCGAGTGAAGCAGAGGAGTTTCCATTAGAGTTACTTTGCAACGGCAAAGAGGAGATAAGCAGGTCAGAAATACAGGCGCCAGGCAACAGGAGGGAACGACTTGTAACATTTAGTGTGGATTATGGGTACAGAGGGCCAAGTCTGGAAAGAGGGGCAGGGTCAGGTGACCGGCAAAGGGCGGGAAACTGAGGGCAACAGGTGTGCTGAAGATCCATGAACATGCAGGGAAATGAGGACAGGGTGTCGTCGTCATGGTAAATAAATAAAATAATGGGTTAGCTGATGTTTTTTTTTTTTTTAAGATGAATATTCAAAATTTAAAGCGTCACTAATTAAAATCTTTATATTATAAATGTAACAAAAAGAAAAAAGAAAAAAAGATTATGTGTCAAAGTGACCAATCCAGGTCGTCTCAGCTCTACAAAGCATTTTAGCATCTTTTAGCTTTTTAGCTTTTTTTTTTACCCACAACTCTCCTGTTCTGGTTCACTCTCGGTTCAGTCTCACTGCTCTTATCAAACTCAGGCAGCTGTTTTCAGTGAAAAGGATCTTACACCCCCCCACCCCACCCCAACGCCCCCACCCCCTGCTGCGCTCGGGGCTCAGGAGGTAGAGCGGGTTGTCCAATAATCGGTCGGTGGTTCGATCTCCGGCTCCTGGAGTCGGCACGTCGAAGTGTCCTTGGGCAGGATACTGAACCCCAAATGTGTCTAATAGGAAAGTGCTGTATGTAAGTATGTAAGGTAAAAAGTGTGTGAATGGGTGAATGTGGTTTGTAGTGTAAAGGGCAGCAGCAGACAAAGTTAGCAGCTAGCCACTGACCGCAGCGGAGCATTAGCTTTTTGCTGGTTGCAGATTTTTGCACTGAGAGTCCAAAACATTAATTACTGCAGGATAAAACTATTGTGATATTATTAGATTTTTTTTAATGTGATGGGACATGTATCATGAATTAGAGGTAGTCCAGCTAATATTATGGTCTTTAAGCAGTGGCGGTTGAAGTGACGGCGCCCGTTCATTCCAGCGCGTTGGCGTAGCAGTGGACATCAAAGATCGCTAAGAAACATTTAGCTCCAACAACAGCTACTTCACCTCTTCAGGAAACCGAGGTGACTCTGAACATCACTACAGTTCGTCTCTTAAAATGAGATGGGTGATAATTTTCCGTGGATTGGTCACTTTGACACATGACCTATTTTTTTCTACATTTATAATTTAAAGATTTGTATTCGTCTGTCACTTCAGCACCGCGGACAGCGCACTGGTTTCATCTATACACCGAGGACGGCAGGTTGACAACAGTTTGTGCTGACGTGCTGATGTTTATGAATAATCCGTCAAATTATCATGTTTCTTTAACAAATACACTCATAATCCATAAAACTACTGATGGTATAATTGCAACGGTAGGAAGTTTCGACGTAGAATCTACGTCATCGCATCACGCCGTAGCCGTCGCTGCTTAAAGTCCCGATTGAGGGAGAACTACTGTGTATCACACAGGAGTAAAGAGTGGAATCAGTTCACCTGATTTAAATCACCTGATTCCACCTCTGAAGGCTCACACTGTTTACAGTACCTCAGTATAAACCATCAAACACTTAAAATCAAATTGAAATTAGCTGCTTTAACGTTCACACTGATGACTTCATGATAATCACCGACCTTTTCATTTACCTCGCCTGCAAACGGCCGCGTGCTCCGTTCCCTCCTCTTCTAGGTGATTTCCTGAGCTAATTTGCCTTTTTGCTCGGGGCCATTTTTTATCCCACTTCTCCCAGCAGTTCCCGGGGCTCGTTTTGCTAACAGGTAACAACGGTGAGGGGAAACGAGGCACACTAGGTACACTGGCCTATAATCCGGCTCAGTGAAGCAGTGGATTTGGGTTCAGCTGTCAGCCCGCACAGAGGCAGGACACTTGGCAAAATTATGCCACAACACTGGCGGCCTACAGACCCAGAATTATAACGAGTGCCCCAGCAGACCAGAGAGCAGGGAGGGAGCCTCGTTGCAGGCTGGAGTTGGGGGGTGGGGGGTGGGGGGTGGCGCTGAAGATGAGCAGATGAGCTGGGATCAATGTCGGGGTTTGACAAAGAGGAGGGGAGAGGGTGTATGGATGAGTGGCGTCCTGGTCCCTCAGCACTTTGATTCAACCTCATTTTTTATTAGGGTGTTATTTACACACCTGCTGCCACGGCGAGAGGCGAGGAAACTCACTCTCTCCGTCTTTTTCTGGCTCTCATGGACACACACACACACACACACACACACACACACAAACAACAGCACCGCAAGCAAACACACACATCTGTGCTAAACTTCCCCAAAACACTTCCTCTTGACAATAATCGAAAAAGTCTACATGAGCTGGAGACTACAAGTCTATTTTTTGAGCGTCTATAAATATCCTTGTCTGTCCTGGTTCACTTGATTCATCAAGGTCCCTGATGAAGCAGACATCTCACAAAGGAAGTTAAGCCGGAGACAGAGATGATAATACCTAAATTATATACAGCGGGAAAAGTGAGTTGATTTAACAAGAACACATTAACCGCCATGACCAGTGGTGTACACTCCGCCTTCCTCGGGGATGGGTGTAATGGAATTAGAGCGCTAGCCTCCAGGTAGCTCTCAGGTTTAGCCAAACTGAAGATGGATGGAGGCTGCTTGCCTAAAAGGTGCAACAACTTAGATAAGAGGAGAAGGGAGGAGGACGGGGGGGTGGGGGTGGGGGTGGGGTGGATGTTTCTTCTCCCGTCTGCTCAGCACCTGAACCTGACCCCACCCCATGCGTCCACCCCCCTCCATCTCCCACTCAGACAGACTAATGGGGAGCCAGGAGCACCATTTATATTCCATGCCCCCCCCCAGTGGCACCCTACCTCAGCTATCTGATAGGCCGATTCTACCCCCTGGAGGGCTTGAATAGTTGTGTGTGTGTGTGTTTGTGTTCTGCTCTTACAAGAAGCAAGTTTTGTGTGAGGAGATAGTTCATGATAAAAGCTTCAATATGTTGCGTTTATTAGCATCAATGCATCACTGTAATATCAGCTTGATATAAGTGGTACTGGCATCGATTGGCTTGAATGTACAACCATATTTCCCATAAACCCTGATGCCACATACTTAATCTCATCCACAGCATGTGTTTGGATATGCTGAAAAACAGAAAATTTTTTGTTTTTTTTTGTAGATACACAAAATAATCACGCTGAGAATAGTTTAATTTGAGCAAACCAATCTCCGTTTTGTACTTGGTGAATGTGTTTGTGTGTTTGAGGTCAGAATAAAAGGCCTGTCGCTCCAATCGTGCAATTATCACTTACCAGGGAAGTGGGGAAGCAGTGGGAGGTAAGAAGCCACAGCCAAAGCAGTTTATACAGTTTTGGTTAAATACCAAGTTTTATGAACTTTTGTTAAATTCTGTTTGTTAGTCTAATTCAGTGGGTAGCCAAGTTAAACCTTTATACATTATAATCATTCATGTGGTTCCTTTTTAAAAACCCAATTTTTTCCCTTTTTTAAAAAAACAAACAAACAAAACTTAATAGTACAATAATATGCAATGTGCTTTCAAGGAACAACAAAAAATGTAAGTGAGAAATCGTGAATAAAAGGGTCTATTTGTAAGTTTTGCTAATGCTACATAGCCAACGTTAGCATTAACAGCTGTTTACTTACCAGTATTGCCAAGAGCTTAGCCATTGCTGCGTTTAAAAGACAAGACGTTATAATACGTTCTCTGAGCAGCTACTTCTTCAGGGTAGATTGAGCGCTACAGTGACTCGGTATCGGAAAATGACGAGACGGTCCGATCAGATGGGGGCTAGCAGGTTAGCATGCTAACTTCAGGAGAAGAAAAGAAGTGATAGAAACAGAAGCAAAACATAAAGGAATGAAGTTTGATGCTGAATTCACAACGTTTGTTTTAGACTGGTAAGTAAACAGCTGCTAATGCTAACGTTGGCTATGTAGCATTAGCAAAACTTACAAATAGCTCCTTTAAGTGTCACATTTAGCTTTTTTATTTATCTATATTATATACACTATATTTCAAATACTTTAGATATTAAATATAGAGACAAAGGTAATATTCAGTTTTATCTTTAAAGTATTTATGTTGACAGTATTGCCATGGCTGTGTAGCTGGTGTTAGCCAACTAATTTAGTTAACACCTGGTAATCTGGCAGCTCAGTTAGCTAGCTACCAATCATAAATGTATGAGGCACAAAACAGATTTATGTTTCCTAAATTAAATCCCCCATGTCTGTCTTTTCTCAGCAAAATAACTATGCACTTGCAAAACATATTTTTTACTACATGCTCAGAATGGAGGCACAAATACAACACAAGCATTTTGGTTTTTATAAGAGAAAGACAAAAAGTGAAAGCTGATTCAAGCCTTTGATTACAGCAAACTTGTGACAAAACAAACGTTTATGTTGACGCTACAATTTTGCGACTTATAACCACATTTCCATTTGGACCTACTGAAAATACCTATGATGAAAGTTGGAATTAACAGCTGTATTTGTATGTTATTTTGTACGTATTCATGCTCTTCAGAGGATGAATCATTATATTTTTGGTAACCTT
>NW_019175495.1:291518-311200 GCF_002260705.1 Seriola dumerili
TTTCAAGGATTTTCAGAGTTCCTTGAGGGATCAACGAGGATTTTTGCAAACAAGTTCTCTCGTTTGAGTTACTTTAGCTAAAGTTAGCTCAATGTTTTAGGGGTAAAAAAAAAAACCCACAGCCACCAATCCCTGAGTTAATGATTTAGTTTCCGGTCTTTTGCATGATAAGTGTTAGACACCTCCGCTTGAGTAAATGAATCGACGACACAAACATCCTCCAGAAATCTGGTTTCCTGTGATGGACTGGAAAAATTGTCCTACGTTGTCACCGTCTACACAAGCGGAGGCCTGGACTCAAATGAGAGGAGGAGGAAAGGGAAAAGAGGAGGAAGAAAAGGACTTTCATGAGAAAAAAAGAGGATAGGACGAAGAAAGCTGAGAAAGAGAGAGGGAGAGGAGGAGCAGGGGGAGGAGGAGGAAGGAGCGAGAAGCCAAGTTCTTGTCCATCTTCATTATGGTTCATTTCAAGTTTTTATCAGTTCACAGAGGACATCTCAGACGTCTGGCTCGATGTACTGGCACACACACAAAACATGGACGTGCACACGGATTATTTAGATGAGGCTCAATTCAGCTTCAGTTAATTAAACCAGAAAGTAAATTTTACTACAGCATTTTAAAAATGTGCAAAACTTTCAGCACAAAAAGCTTAATTAATCTCTAATTTATACAAGTAAGAATGAATTCACTGCAGCATTAGAAAATGACATACTCTTTCAAACTGGATTTTAAATTCAGTGAACTGAGGAGACCTGGCTGCCCACACATGCAGATATTTACAGTCTCATTCCATTTCAGTGATATTGGCATATGAATATGCTGACACATAGGTACTTTAGAACTTATTTACTGCTCATTAAAAACCCCGTTGGAGCAGATCTCGTGGTAATATGCCTAATAGAGTGAATGTTGTGTGATGAAGTTGACAGTGTGGTGGTTGGTGGTGGTGGAGGGAAGCTCATGGACAGTTCAAAACATTAAGGGGTTCATTCTCTGGGGAGAGAAATGCAATCAGTAAATTTAATGGCAATCTGGTCCCAACATTTCTTGTCTATAAGAGTTCATTTTAGCCTGACAGCTGCTACCAGAAACAAAGCTTGTTGGTTTTTATTCCAAAGACGAGATTGCTAAATAAAATTCTGTCTTTTGCTAGTCTTCTCAACTTTTTCAGTTTGCATTCACATAGGAACTGAAGACCTGGCAGCCTGTGCTACCCTACAAGGTAATTTAATAATTTATTTTGTACGTATTCGTGCTCTTCAGAGGATGAATCATTATATTTTTGGTAACCTTTTCTCTGGTAGCACTATCAGGCTAAAATGAACTCTTATAGACAAGAAATGTTGGGACCAGATTGCCATTAAATTTACTGATTGCATTTCTGCTCCCCAGAGAATGAACCCCTTAATGTTTTGAACTGTCCATGAGCTTCCCTCCACCACCACCACCACCCACTGTCAACTTATCACACAACATATCACATCTATTAGGCATATTACCACGAGATCTGCTCCCAAGGGGATTTTAATGAGCAGTAAATAAGTTCTAAAGTACCTATGTGTCAGCATATTCATATGCAATATCACTGAAATGGAATGAGACTGTAAATATCTGCATGTGTGGGCAGCCAGGTCTCCTTCAGTTCACTGAATTTAAAATGCAGTTTGAAAGAGTATGTCATTTTCTAATGCTGGCAGTGAATTCATTCTTACTTGTATAATTAGAGATTAAATTAAGCTTTTTGTGCTGAAAGTTTTGCACATTTTTAAAATGCTGTAGTAAAATTTACTTTCTGGTTTAATTAAACTGAAGCTGAATTGAGCCTCATCTAAATATCCGTGTGCACGTCCATGTTTTGTGTGTGTGCCAGTACATCGAGCCAGACGTCTGAGATGTCTCTGTGACTGATAAAAACTGAAATGAACCATAATGAAGATGGACAAGAACTTGGCTCTCGCTCCTTCCTCCCTCCTCCCCCTGCTCCTCCTCTCCCTCCTCTTTCTCAGCTTTCTTCGTCCTATCCTCTTTTTTTTCTCATGAAAGTCCTTTTCTTCCTCCTCTTTTCCCTTTCCTCCTCCTCTCATTTGAGTCCAGGCCTCCGCTTGTGTAGACGGTGACAACGTAGGACAATTTTTCCAGTCCATCACAGGAAACCAGATTTCTGGAGGATGTTTGTGTCGTCGATTCATTTACTCAAGCGGAGGTGTCTAACACTTCATCATGCAAAAGACAGGAACTAAATCATTAACTCAGGGATTGGTGGCTGTGGGTTTTTTTTTTTTACCCCTAAAACATTGAGCTAACTTTAGCTAAAGTAACTCAAACGAGAGAACTTGTTTGCAAAAATCCTCGTTGATCCCCTCAAGGAACTCTGGAAATCCTTGAACTGCAGTTTAAGAGCTGCTGCCACAAACAACCTGCAAAACAAAAACCTCAAATAACATCTCCCATGAGTCACAGCTGCAATGTTCAATAATTGCTTAATTAACAATTTTTCTGAGAGACTCTTGTGAACACTTCTGAAACCGTTGAGGACCGCTATGCAAAATGCTCAGAAACACACAGCTACACCACACAGGTGAACACACACACACACACACACACACACTCATGCACACGAACTCACACAAATAAACGTGCAATTAAACTTTGACAATAATGAAGGACTGATGAAAAGCACAAGGAACTGCTGTAAGAGAATATCTCTCTGTGGGACTGAGTACTTTCTGTTATGCTCACAGACCAAGGCCTTTATATAAAACCAATAATAACGTCCCTCCGTGTGCCCCCTCCTCACTCCCTGTTCTCCGTCTTTTTTACTTCTTTAGTCTCAAGTGTCAGAAACCCCATTACAGTAATTAAGTCAGTGGATCCTCAAAGAGCTCTCCTTCAAACAGCCGAAGAAGGAGGGAGGGAGGGAGGGAGGCATGGAGCGGGAGAGATATGGTTGGAAGGAAAGAGATGGATGGAAAAGAGCTCGACGGCTTCAGAGAGAGATGATGGAGGGAAGGAGAGATGACGGGGTGGGTGAGAGCGTGGAAGAGGAAGAGGCGGGAACAAATACGACGACGCAACTTTTTTAAGTACACGTTTTACTTCGGTAAATGAGCGGCGCATTACCTTTGAGATGCTGCTGTAATTACTATTAACAAATGACAACATGTTCCAGATGACTGACAGCCTCCGCCAGCCTCTACACTTTCACCGCGAACACCACCGACTGCTCCACGGCCCCGTTCTTCACCCCGCTGTCGTCTGGCTCTTCAAGTGATGGAAGCCACTTATCGTGGTCTAAATTGTTTACTAGTAATTATACAAAAGTATTGTAATTAATTTGGTAATGATATTTTGCATCTTCATATGAAGTAAAAACTCTAAAAAAAAAAAAGAAATGACAAGGAAAAGTAATAGAAGGAGCTTAACAAGCTAAACAAGACCAGGTCGAACCCTAGTGTTTGGATGGACTACTGACATCACTGTGTCGTATTTGTTATCTGATTTATCTTTATCCTTTATCTGTTTGCTTCTCTCCTCCTCTCTGTGTTCACATGTACAGCATTTTAATACGGTCAAATTCCCAATAAAGCTGTTCTCATTTACATGTTTTTCTGTTTCTGAACAAGTTTTAAATAGCGACAGATACATGTCCCATTAAGACTGCATGTTAACTTCCGAGCTGCTGCTAAAATCCTGATTTTATAACCACAACGTCATCCAACAAAATCACTAAACACATCAATTACAGTCAAAGACTGTGCTGAGATTTGAGCTGCATTTACCTGTGAAATGATCACTCAGAGAGAAAGTCAAGAATATCGTTCTTATTTTGTCTCTAACACGGCGCACATCTTCCGTCAGGTAACAAACTGCTGCATCGCCTCTCTGCCAAAAAACTGTTTTTTAAAAGGGCAACGTCCAATGGGGAAACTCGAACTCATGTCATGTGACATTCGGCTGACCGATGGTGGAACTATGATCACTCAGTCAGTCAGTCACTTTTTGCGATCCAGCTAAAAAGTAAAGACGCTATGAAGCATGAAGGAAAAACATTTCATTTACTGATCTTAAAGGATGAGCAACAGGTGATTTAGAGTTTCACTGACCAACGATGAGTGGCATCAAAAATTTAGGACCAAAATCCCTGTAAAAAAAAATGTGACTCATGTACAAACCAACCAATCAGAATACAACGTGAAATGACACAGATTATGCTATATGTCATCTATATACCAGCTGGCATCATGCTGCTGCTTGAAAACATATTTACCTGCAACTCCCTTTGCAGAATTAACATCCATGTTTCCCACTTTTCTTCTTTTGAGTGCAAAGTGCAAGAGCATGTTGTTCTGCTACCCTCTTTAAACATGCAGATGGATGACGGCAGCCTTTTTTTTGTGTATTTATATTGCAGGACTACAATTCATTCATCTCACTTGACACAGATTGCAACCAAAACGTGCACGGTGTGACACGCAAAGAACTTTTTATGACTTTTACTTTTATTGCACAGACTTCAGTCATTGTCCTCTCACACCGAAGAGATGGAAAAAGTCACGCAATAAAAAGTAAAGTTTATCCCCGTGGAAGCTTTCCCAATTCGATTTTACAGGGCAAAAAGATGACAAGAAGATTGGGCACACGTTCAAGTTGGCTTTTATAATCACTCATAGGTGAGGTTACTGGGTTCTGAAGATAAGTAACAAGTAATTGCCCCGAGGGAGGAATAAGGAAAAGTGATAGCATGTTCGAAATAAATTCACTTTTAAGTCACAAGTTCAACACTGTTGACTCGGTGTCACAACGTGTAGCTATATGTCAGTGTCTAAAATAAAACAAATGTCCTCTCTGTCACATAATGAAAGCAACAAAGTGGGGGTGGGGGGGTGGGGGGGTGGAACAGGGAACAAGGATTGGAGCTGAAGGGAAAGTGGCACCGCTGTGATTGGAAAAGGCACAGACCAGATTAGCAGCCGGCAACCTGAATTCTGAGGGAAAAATGTGTGAACATGAGAGAGGGGTGGGAAAAGGACAGGTGTCAGGGCTCCATGATAAAAGGCTGGCAACAGAGGAGTTATAGACACTGAGGGGTGGGAGGGCGGAGGGACGGAGAGGGTTGGAGCCAGGAGTGCTTAAAGCTGTCCTCCTGCATTGGTATTCTGAGCTCATAGTTTGCTAAAAACCCCTCCTCCTCCTCCTCCTCCTCCTCCCCCTCCTCTTTTTTTCCTCAGAAGGTGATGTCATCCCTATATGGATCCTTTGGTCAGATGCCACCATCACTTAAATCTCTGTCACCGTCACCATCTGCACACACACACACATTCACTTAGCCCCGCAGCGACCTACATCTTAATGCACATTTGCTGCAAAGGACAAAAATATATCTGCATCATTAGGTGGGTGGAGTCACCAGAGAAGAGGAGTGGAGTGGTCATCCAGCTGCCTGTGGCCTACTGAAGCTGCAAGAAGCTGTGCAGCTTGTTTAGGTTGGCTAACCGCACCACTCGGGGGGGCCGCGGTGGAGGGGTGCGCTCCATTTTAATACATCTGAGTGGTTCTAGTGATGACTGTCCACGTGAGGGAGGGTGGAGCCGTAAATCACCTCAAATCATGATGAATTCAGGGTTGAGAGAAGAAGGCGGGCGTTTGTGTTCTCCGTGTGTTGCTTCTCCCGCGTTGTGAAACAAAAATGGAAGCCGGCCAAAGGCGTCCGCCATCGAGATTTCATTTTAATTACGGAGCAGACCACCGAGAGAGGTGCCGCTGAGCAAAGACTCAAAAGTATCTTTTAGTAATAACACAGGCTTCAAGCTGTGAGGCAAAGAAATTCCAGCAGTTTCTATGCAGCGCCTCATATATTGTGCTGCCAATTTCCTAATGAGAGACGGAGGGAGTGTGTGTTGGGGGACGCCGGCGGATGAAGGGTGAGGGAAGACCGAGCGAGAGGGAGGAAACTGCTGCGGCGCTCCACTTCCCTATTGGCTGTCGATTGATTAAAGAGGTCATCTGAAAGTCAGTCTTTCTCTGCTACCCAAGTGTGACCCAACCTCCCCCACCCACACCCTCCCCTCCCCTCCCCTCCCCTCCCTCCCTCTGTCCGGAATTACAACACAAGGCAATTAAACCCAACCTGCCAGCGACGTGGTGTTCCGGGCTCGTAATTTTTAACTTGCCGTAATTAAATGTGTTACAGCGACAGCAGCGAGAGGGAGGTAAGGATGGGTAGGTGTTGGGTGATTGATTGATGGACAGGGGTGAAGGGTAGGGGTTGGAGGGTAGAGGGTGTGTGTGTGTGTGTGACAAAACCGGGGGGTGGGAGGGTGGGGGGTGGGGGCAAAAGTCAAAGCCTTGAGTTTGATTGGAAAAAGAACTTGGAAGAATGAAAATGGGGCAACGGGAAGTAAAAGGAATGATGTGTATGTGTGTGTGTGTGTGTGTGTGTGTGTGTGTGTGTGTGTGTGTGTGATAGAAGAGGTGGGTGTCTAACATGTCAACAGGGTCCCCAGGGAATTATTAACGAGATGACCAGGTTGAACTAATTGTGTCTGTTGTGTTCTCATGTCCAATCAATCAATTACTACAGATAGTGTACTGGAGGGCAGTAGGAGCGTGTGTGTGTGTGTGTGTGTGTGATGGCTTTTCCCTACAAGACACCCATTCACAGTGATGCACCATGGTAGTACAGAATGTGTTGTACAGTGTGTGTGTGTGTCTGGTTATTGATCGGTGTCCTGTACATCCGGGGGCCGTATTACATGAACCTCCCCTCTTAAGTCTTCACATAGCAATAGTATAAGATGGGAGTGAAATTCCAAAAAAACTCAATGCAATATCAGTTATCAACTTTCATGTCTGTTACCTAGCAACCAACGCAATTTTTCTCATTTCATTTCGGCAAGGTATTTATGTAACCCATTAGACGTCTCATTGAAACGTACAGAAAATGGCAACTTTAATCTGAAAATCTCCATTAGCAAAGAAAAAGCCAACAAACAAAAACAAAAAAGAAAAAGAAAAAGAAACACAAAGCACGTTTGTCACGGGAAGGGCGGCGTGACGCCGGGTCGTAGTTGCTCGGGGTAACTGCAGGATCACGGCCCAGGGCAGCGTGTATCGACGCATGTATGTAAAAGCGGTAAAAGAGCAGTGACGTGGACGAGCTCGGCGGCGGGAAAGTGAAATGACAACTTAATGTTTATCCTAAAGTTAGGAGAGTTTATTTAAGGTTTTGGGAAGCGAGGAAGCGTGTGTGATGCACTTCTCCCATCTTAAGTTAGGACGGGAACTTCCTATATCAGGCTCTAACCCTTATTACCATGGTTACCAAACAGTTGAGATAGCATCTGCACCTAGGAAAGATGTCAGAGAGCTGCAAGAAAACCTGACTCAAAATCCCACTGACATTCGTAACCACGCTAATTTAAAAAAAAATTTATATAAATTATATTTTATTCAATATTTACGTTTTTGCAGCTTTTAACAAACACCATTTCCCATAAGCCCAAGGCATTTGCGGGACTAAACATCACAGCCTGACAGAAGAGGAGAATCCATGAGAGTCCAGCTCTGTTCAGACACGTTTGCGGGACGGAGAGGAATACATGTCGTCGAGTTCGACCACTACCTGCATCGCTGCAGCTTTTTTCTCTGCCAGTGAAGTACATTGATTTTAACTTTGTTAACATCACAAATGTTTCAGTTTCCTTTAGCGACTGTTGCTGCTGCTGCTGCTGCTGCTGCTGTGGAGACAGATGAAACAAATGAGAGACTGCACTTACTGAAACTAGTGGCACAGCGTGGACATGATGTCATGACTTCCACTCTATAACTCTGACTGACTGAAAACAAAACAACAACAAACACACACACACACACACACACACACACACACAGACACACACACACACACACACACACATATATATATATCACAGCTGCAGGACTTGAACGTTACACGCTGCGACTGATGTCGGCCTCACACCAAATGTCACAGACAAATTTATAATGTCGGAATAAAATCATGAAAGTTTTGCTGGCGCCCGTCACCTCCAATGTAAAGTGGTCGTCCGAGCTTTCTTAGATCAGTCTTTTCTTTTCGTCTTGACGTTCTGATAAAATCAAACATGTTTCATTTTGTCATATTAAGTTTTGAGTTTTGGCTCATGCAAGTTTAGAAGAATAAACATCAAACAGGAAGCAGCAAACTGAGTCGATGGTGAGCATGAAGGCACAAGAACGGTAAACACGTGAGGGAGGCACGGGTAATTGTACACGAGGAAAATAATTTCAAAATAAAACAGGAAATGATAAATAAAAGTTATTTTACGGGACAATTATAGTGTTGAGTTCATGATGGGATTATAATCAATCAGATAGATAGTTTAGATGTTAATAGTTATGTGTATGAAGGGGAGCTTGCGTTAATCTTTAGGATGCATCAAACAAAGAAAAAGGTTTGTGAGTATGTGTATGAGCGAATGAGGCCACGTAAAAGTACGACTATACATTATTTTCATTATAGGCGTGTAGGACTGTATGGCCTTAATATCTCATTCTAATGTCCTTGCATGCTTCACACACACACGCACACACACACACACACACACACACACACACACAGGCAGTATAATATAGAAGAAAATCATAAGGGAGGAGTTAACATGTCCAACCCTCTCTGTATTCTCCTCCCTTCCGCCTGTCCTCATTCCTTTTCTCTCTCTCTGCCCTCCTGAGTAGCTATTCCACTTTTTTTTTCTTTCTTTCTTTTTTTTTATTTCTTATTATCAGGTCCAATAAAAGAGCGTGAAATGAAAACATAATTGGGTTTTAATTTGTCTGCCGAGCTCCAGCCACCCGCTGACAAAAGCCCAACCAGATCGCAGCTCACCGCCTCATTAAGGGGACGGAGACAAGGAAGAGGTAAAAGTGCTGCCAGGGAAGGAATTTCTGTCTTCGGAGGAAAACATGTGTGTTAGCACGTGTGCGTGTAAGAATCAGCTGTGCATGTGTTTATTTACATCTCCGTGTCCCCTTGTGTTGCTTTTGTTTGCTGTGAAGAATACACAGTGAGCTCAGCTGCAGGAGTAGGTGTGCTTACAGCCTATAAACAAGTGCTCAAGTGGGAAAGCTCAAGTACCCTTAAGTAGCTCCTTATCACCACCTTGAGTGCATGTGTGTGTGTATGTGTATGTGTACATGTGTGTGTGTTTTCTCTCTCACGGCTCTGTGAGCCCTGAGCTTCTTAAAGAGCCCGGTGGGACAAGTGGAGGAGCCAGAGCGAGGGCTTAACCCACCTCCTCCCTGCACCACAGCCACACGTCTGTATTGAGCTGGGAGGGAAGAGGAGGGAGCTCATCATCTGTGACAGACATAATTCTTGGCCATTTGACACATTTTCTCTCTGGTTCGCTTCTGCAGCAAAGACGCCGGGAGACGCCGGGAGACGCCGGGAGACGCCGGGAGACGCCGTGAACTCGTTTTCACTCGTCATGAATTTATTTCGCCCGTGGCGGCAAAACATGTTCCACCAGCCCTCAGAAAGTCCTGCAGGTTAAAGTGTTCAGACCTGGCCAACTATGAAGAGTGAAGAGAGCCTAGCAACATTAGGCTAAAAAAAAACAACCCATAATGCAACACTGACACTGCTACTCTCTCCATTCAAAAACAATATCACATCGCAAAAACAAAACGTTCAGAAATATTAGACTAGCTGGAAAACTAGCTGGAGAAGCTAGATGCTAACGGCGCACCTGGTGCGAGAGGTGGCCGAGAACCCGAGGGTCACTCTGGGAGAAACTTCCAGAGGGACGACCAGTTTACTTCTGTCAATGTTTTTCCTTTTGAACAAATTTCACAAAGATTTTCTAAAATTCTAGTTTCCACTTTGTGGCGTTATGAGGTATTGAGTGGAAGCAGATGAGCGGAAAAGTCGAGTCAATTTTTATTTATATGTCAACAAATCACAGCAGAAGTTATCTCAAGGCTCTTTTCATACAGACCAGCTCCCACCATGAGTCAGCACTTGTTGACAGTGGGCGAGGGAAAACTTTTTCTGTTGTTTTGCAACACAACAAAATGTGAAAGGGGTCTGAACACTTACTGAAAGCACTGTAGCGTACGCTGGGTTCACTGAGAACAGCTGCCTGCTGTGGCTGGAAATGAGGCTGACAAGAGTCGGGGTTTTCAGGCCCAAACGAAACAAAGGGCTGTAGCTCCAGGGCTTTTTTAGCAAGCTAAAAAAAAAAACCCAAACTCTCTGGGAGTTTGTAACTAAACACAAAAGATATGTGTGCATCTCTTCAGTGTGTGTGTGTGTGTGTGTGTGGACGACAGTGAGAACGCTGGACGATTTATAAGTTCATTTCATCAGCTTCCCACCTGTAACACATTTATGACCATTTAATTGTTTTGTTTTATTTGTCCAGTCACGACACGCCTTTGATTTCTTCCTCTTTTGGTTTTTCCAGTTGAATTAAAAAATACAACAGCAGGTGACATAGGTGACAAAAACAACAACACTCCACCAGCGTCACTGACCTGTCTCAGTTCAGACAGTTTGAACCACAAGTGTAACTAATAACTAATAAATGAGAAACGAGTGCTCTCCATCGAGGTGTGAGGGTCAGGGCCCCGGTATTGTTCACGCCGGCTCGGTGGAGCGACTAAATAAAATCGAGCCATCATTCTTTTGTGATCTATACTAAGCTCTTTTTTTACTACTGCAGGTAACTTAAAGTAAATTAATTAAACTTAATTAACACAGCTCTGTTGTTTACTTGAAGCTTGCTTCAACCAGACAAAACATCACATTGCAGCCACGTGTCTGTTTTTTTTTTTTTTTTTTTCAATTAAAACATAAGAACAAAACAATCTTGTCGGCACATAAAAGCATCTTGTACCCTCAGTGTTATGAATCATGGCTTCTGTAATTTTTTTTATTTCCCATGACTGCAGCAGAGCAGAGGGAGAGCAGCGGGAAGAGAGAGTGAAGCTGGTCAAACAACAAACAGCTAAAAAAAAAAAAAAAAGAGAGATAATGCATTTGTAAAAACCCTAAAGACTCTTTATCTCAAAAAACAGATTTACCACCACCTCTCCTTCCAAAAAAAAAAAAAAAAAAAAAGTGGCTGGATAAATTACTTTCATTGGTTTTGCAACAGCACGACTAACCGCGGACATTGCAGTGTCCATGGCAACCTACCTGGCTTTCGCTGAATGGGTTTCCCTCCTCTGTCAGTGACGTTTCAGGCAGCCAGTCGATAGCACTACACGGTGTAATGAACAGGCCGTATGAGACAAGGCCCGGGGGCGACACAACTCCAGAGATAAGAGCGCGGAGGGAGAAAACGCTGACTGTGTCAAACAAAGATACAACTGTTTAATACAGCCGCTGCAGCCGTCGCCCCGGAGCCCGGCCGTCGAGGAGGCAGCGACAAGAAAGAGAGGCAAATTATCCCGAGCGGCGACGTTCAACTTTACTTTGATTTTTAGTGAAGAGAAAAATGCTTGTGGTTGAAAAGGAAATGGAAGAATGTGGACGCCACTGGGAGGAAAGCGTCTTCTATTACCTGAACGACGAGCGCAGCAGAAACTGTTTTTTTTTTAAAACCACAGTGTCAGATGTTTCCGAGTCAATACGCCAAATGTAAATTGAAGAGTTATTTGTCCTTTCCATATTCAACATCGTCTCCTCAAAGTGACACTCACACTGGGGCTGAACGATTGTCTCGTAGCAAACAATCGTGTTTCTTTACATCTGGAGAATACAATCGTCTCTGTAAAACGCTAACGATGCTAACGATGCTAACGATGCTAACGCGTGTGTTACACGTTTTACCTCCATCAAAAAGAATAGCAGCTCCTGCAGCCCTAATTAATAATCAGCTAATTTATAAAAGTTAAAGTTTCAAAAGTTAAAAAAACTATGAAAACATTATATTTTTTTTGTGGATACTGAGTAGAAATTAAATCCCTTCTCAGTAAATCTTTGCAGCTACGTTCATTTTACAGTTTTGCAGATGTGTTTATCAAAAAATGTTGTTTTTTTTAAATTTTGTTAATAAAAAACGTGTTACATTTCTCACATCTGCAGTTGCGAATTAGACAAATAGTAAATAAACTAGCAGACTTAACGTCTAGCAGATCATACTGACCAGTAGGGATTGATTCGACGCTGATATTTCAGTGACGATACCAATTTTACTTGGACATGAACGAGATCCTCAGAGAACTAATGCTGTAAATTGTTCCTCTAACCTGCTGCAATATGAAAAATATTAATGTTGACATTAAGCATGGACCCCAAAGTTACATTAATGCACTTTTTAATTTAACATTTAACAGTTTAGAAACACATCTTAATAATAGGTAGGTAAGTAATGTGCGTGTGTGCTGCGTCTGCCATGTTTTTGTCGGTCTTCAGACGAATCAAGAGGTTTGTCTCGTTGGTTTGTGTTCAGGCGTTTTCCACAAACTGTAACAGAGATTCAATATTACAAAAGACTCTGTTTAAACTCTCTAAAGGCAAAATCTAATAAGGATCCAGGGTCCATGAAGCCCACCAGGTGTATCCTCTTCTTGGAGAATTAGAGCCGGTCTCCGCACTGGAACAGGTTTGTGTTTGTGTTTCCAGTTCATTACAACAATGTGTTTGGCTGATGGGAAAGCCACTGCTGTAACTATGTACAGTCAATCTTCTTCAACGTGTGCGGCGGAGCGTCGTCCCCCCGTGTGTTATCTTCCTTTGCAGAATCTTGTATCGGACGCAATTTGATATTTATGTTCTATTTTTTAAGCACCGCATCCAACGGTGCTATAGTCACAATTGTACCTCATGTCCATTTCCTGTTGTGATGTAGTTTGGGAGCTGCTGTCGGAGGTAACCGCTCCTGCTAGCAGCTCCTGTGGGTTTGTTTCCTACATCAATGCCTTTAGACAGAAGTCACTTCATAATAGATTTCATTTGCAGATTGTGTTTTCATTTCGATGAAAGGAACTCCAGCCCCACCTGTTTTATGTTGCGCTGCTGCTATACAGTATTTTTATTTTATTTGTTTTAGTGCAATGGTTCCCAACCTATCTTTATATATATATATATATTTCTTTATACTTACATTCTTTTTACCCAAATTGTACTGTTTTGTAAATGATTTGTCGTCCCACTTTCAACACCTTTCGCAGCCGTCAGGTTGGGAACCACAGCTTTGGTGTTTTACCACCGGCAGTAAATGAAGATTCGTTCTATAACGGGCAATAAGGGTAAAGATATTCCACGAAAAAAGCTGAATGTGGGTTTTCCATTATGAAGACGGCTTTTGGACTTTTCCACAAGATTCAATAAATCTTGTCAACAGCTTCTGATTCTTTATAATAAAAGTAAAAGAAACTACTGGGACTTGAAAATAAAAAAAAAAAAAAAATAAAAAAAGGTTCCTGCAAACACTTGACCTGGGAAATTAACTTCATCATCGTGCACCAGTGTTGAGGCAGTGGCAGAAAATAGCTGCTCAGTCGGAGCTACGGTAAATTACCGGTCTGTGAGAGGTAAGGCACTTTGCATCTGTACACGTGATCAGCAGGACGAGGCAGTTCAGCAGGAAAACACACCGAGTACAAACACGAGGAGGGGATTTGGAGGATAGTCGTGCCACTCCGCAGCCAGTGTGCACAGGAGGAATAATTACAGCGACCTCTCAATAACTCTCCCAACATGCATTTGGCATGTACGGTTCGATAATAACCATTTAATGCAGTATCAGATGCTCCGGATTAGCAGTAATAAAAGAACTTTAAAAGAGCCACAATGATTTTACTATCGAGCTTCGCCAGTTTGTTTTATTGGAACAAATTAAAAAGCTCTTGGAATCATCGCTCCTGTCTATTGGCCAACTAACTAAACCAGAGCAAACCCCTCATACACACACACACACACACAGCTGGCTGAACATGGCCGTGTGCACTCCACATATTCATTATCATTATTAAGTCTGTCCGTGTAACACAAATACTCCCGTTCACCCTGCTCCTATTGACATAATATTCCATTCCTTTACACATTACCATTCCCTCCAGGGGGAATGTGATAGCCTCACTGCATATCACCATGCTACACACACACACACACACACACACACACACACACACACACACACACACACACACACACACACACACACACACTTGACCGTTCCTCTTGGCGAGTAAAAAAAACAACAAGAAATGAACAGAGAAAACAATCCCTCACTCTCTAATCTGTTTAGTCTTTACTTTGTCCAATCTCTTCCTTCATCTTCCTCCTCCTCCTCTTCCTCCTCTCTTCGGGGCAATCTCTCTGCTCCCGCCCCCTTTCTCCTTCCCTCCGTGTAACAACCCATCCTCCACCTCCCATCCAATCTGCCTCTCCCTTTCTCTCACCCGTGGCTGTAACCTCCTCACCCCCTCCCTCCCTCCCTCCTGCTCGATCCATCTTTTCTTAAAAAACATAAATACCAGTTTCCTGTTACATCAGTCTGATGAAGGCAGCAGCTGAGGCAAGATTACATTACTGATGAGAACAATACTCAATGTGTGTGTGTGTGTGTGTGTGTGTGTGTGTCAATCAATCAATCCATCAAACTTTATTTGCTTTTGCTGCCTTGAGGGAGGTGCATGCATGTATATATATGTGTGTGTGTGTGTGTGTCTGTGTGTGTGTTGCTTCGGTTTGTGGTTTTATGATGTGAAATCAGAAGAAACAAGGAAAATCTTCTGCCAAAGAACTTGGCTGAACTACGAGTGTGTGTGTGTGTGTGTGTGTGTGTGTGTGTGTGTGTGTATAAATCAGATTGATTGCTGCTATAATTAAATTGTATGTGTTCCCAGAGATCATGTCTCTCTCTCTCTGCCCTCCAACCTCTCTCTCTCTCTCTCGCTGCTGGTGTCACATGAGTGCAGATTTCTTCCATCTGGCGTGCACACACACAGACACACACAGACACACACAGACACACACAGACACACACAGACACACAGACACACACAGACACACACACACACACACAATCATGTGAACTGTAGCGTCTAAGTTGAGCTACATGTCGCTGTAATTCACTTACTCACGACATTACACAGTTTTAATTGAACAAAATGGAATTCAGGAAAAAAGTCAATAAGATAAAAATGTAGTTGAACATTAGATTATAAAAAATACCATTTGCAGAGTAAACAATATTTCATACTTTTAGCATTTATTAACCATTTATTGATTTTTCTAATAACTGTGTGGGACTCACTTTATGTTATGGGATGGATATTTTCTGCTTTGGATGGGGGGAGACAAAATCCTGGAAATCAGTTTCAAGAATAAGGATGTCGATACTTTCTGACTTCCCTATGTCTGTTGTTGGTTTTAGGTATTTTCATGGGATTTGATGACAGTAAAAAAATATCCTCATATTTATCCTTTGAATGATAAGATTTTCAATTCTATCTTAAAACGCTGGTCATATACTAACTATCACATGATCCCTAAAACATGCTTCTTCTAACGTAAGTGATCGGGAACAAAACGCAGAGTCCTCGCTTCGGTTTGTGGTCTATCGTAAGTCGCTGTCTAACCAAATCTGAACACAATGAAAGGCGAAGTAAAAACACGGCTGTTGCAGAGGTGATGTCAATTACATACGAGAATAACGGCTGTTTGTCTCTGCAGGAAGACCTTCATAACGTTGCACACATTCACATTAAAAGATGCTCAAATTGCTGAGTAACAAATGAAAAAATAGAGCTAGAGAGAATTACTATGGCTGGCCCCTCCCACATCTGCACAGCTGGCCAATCACAGTTTGAAGTGGATGTAAATGTCGGATCGTCGGTTTGGGAAAGTTACCGAAAATGGTGACAACAGACTCCACACGTGTCCGACCTTGCGGCTTTCCGACGCCACGCGACCCTTCAACATGCAGCGTTCACTCAGAGGAAAAACGAATGATTTGCTCTGCAGGCTGATGATTAAGCTGGATACAGACACACAAGCTGAACACACTGTTAACATATCATTCTCTTGGGAGGTAAAAAATAAAATAAAAATTACCCTTCAATCACAGTCAGCATAGCAACTCAACACCTCCTCACCCTCTCATCTAACCCAGTCCTCACGGAGCGACAGAGAGGGAGATAAAGAATCTCAGCAGATGGGCCTCCACCCAAAGCTCCATTGTAATTTCTCTCTGTTAAAGAGGGAGGGATCGGCTGCATGATCACAGTTGGCACCTGAAGTTGGCATTTGTGAGAGTGACACTGTGATGTGAATTTTATTATTCTCCGTAATGAGCTGACAGTTATTGCATTGTTGTGCCTTAATTATGTTGGATTGGAATTGCCTTTTCGATAATGAGGAGCCACCTTCAAGACTCGTATTCAATTTCCTCGCTTCTCTAATTCCCCGTCAACTGCCATAAACCCCCCCCACGACAGCATGACTGAGTGCATGAACACCCGAGATGTATAACGTGCATATGGGGAATCTTTGAAATGATCGCTGTCACTCCGTCAACGAAAACATCACGGTGTCATTTGAAAAGTACGGCGTGATGTTTGTCATGTGAAGAACGAGCAGCTGCTCGACACCGAAATTAAAAGCTATGGTTAGAATTACACCACCGAATACTTTTGGTTTAAGTTATAATATGTAACTTTTCCACATTAAAATGTCAAATAATCACTAGAGCTATGTTATTTATATTGTTGAGTTGTGTACTTGCATTATCCCAAATGTTTCCAGCTGTTTTAAAGGAAGGACTTTTGTCACTGGATGTCTGAATCTTAAGTTCTCAGAAATAAAACAAGCCGAGGAAACGTTAGCAGCAGCTCAGCTCCTAGCCGCCCCGAGACATCCTGTGTCCTCCAAACAGCATCTGAGAAACACTGATGTTTAACCATTTTAAACTGCTTTAATCGGTGTCTCTACTGGTTTTAATCCCCTCGTCCGGTTATTTCTGAGAGGAGGGAAAACTCTGCGGATAATGTGACTGCTGTTAGAAACCTCCTGAACGACTGAGCCTATGATCCCACGCTACTTCACGACATCACCAAATGGCATCTTTTGTTGTTGTTTTGACTGAAAGACCCCTAATGGTAGAAGTTACATTTGGTGCATTTAAAGTTCCTTACTTACTTTTGATTCATAACACTGCACTTCCTGTGTTGGCACTGAACATTTGAGGGATACTGGGCTGAATAGTATGTACATAAATACATGTTTACTTGCAAGCAGTACCCTGGAGTACACGTTTCTGTCACTGCAGCAAGGTGAAGCGAGTCAAGGTTTTCAAATAGCGTTCAGCTGTTCTTTAAAGTCCTGCAAACAGCATCTGTACTGTGAGTGATTTTATCTTTACCAAGCAGCTGACATCCAACCTCTAACACCTGTGTCACCTTAGTGGGAATCTGGCTGATAACAGCAGTCATGGTTTTATTTCAACAATCTGTAGATTTAGATTTAGCTAATTTACAATCTTAATATTCACTGAGGTACATTTAAATCAGCAATGTAATCACTTCTGTCTGGCTCACTTCCTCACTTCCTGTGCCAAGAAACAGTCAACTCTCATGGTAAATAACAGTTTCTGCCACTGAACGCTGCTTTGATTTTTTCCAATCTGTACACAAAGTGGTTCAGGTTTAGACGTGAGAGATAAAAAATATTTGTTCCATCACGCCTGCGTAACTTAAGGGAACTCCAGTTTTTAAACATCTACATCTGTTTACAGGTGTTAGGGTGTGCTACTGAGAAGTGTGGGTCCAGAGGGAGCTGGGTGAGGTCTGATAAACTGCCTCAAGTGATGTCACTCGAGACAACAAATCTGAAAAAGTGTGGAGTTAGAAAGCAGACCTCTGTCGCCTGCTCCTCATCCCGGTTGATGCTTGTGGCTACGTTAGCTTTTACGAACAGTACACACCCGAATCTTTGACCGAACTGTTTGCAGTTGTGTTGCATTGTGGGCAATGTCGGTGACAGGGTTTGACAAAGGAAGAAAAAGGTGTGGAATAGAAAAGACTTCTTAAAAATGAAACTGTTCACTGTGACTCTGAACATTGGTGAAGTGCTCTGAGTTTCCAAGGTCTCACTTTTTGGAGTATTGCTTTAGCTGCAAATTTCTTTACATATTTTATCCAGAAGTCTTAAGCGTTCAGGATGTTTGTATCAAACATGGTTGTTCAACGTGTTGTCTGACCATGTTTAAAGGGAACCGTCAGGGATCAAGGATAACTCGAAATAACTGCAGTCAACACAAAAGGGGAAGGTCCAAAGAAGGAGTTTCAATAAACACAAAAGTCCCAAAAAATTAGGAGAAGATGGTGGAAATTCAAAACTCAGAAAATCCAAAAACCAGGTAATCAAAATAACAACAAATAAACTCTGGGACAGTCAAGCGAGCGCGAGCAAACATCAGGGGAAACTCAGCGGACTAACTGACGAGGACGGAGTCAAAGAAAGAGACTTAAATACACAAGGGAAGCAACACAGGTGAGATATAGAAAGTAAAACAAACAGTGGACACACAAGGTAAGTTACTTCAAAATAAACAAAAGTCCATACAAAGGAGACAGGAAGTGTTTCCACCGTTTCAAACAGTCACACTTGAAGGTTGGGCAATCTCTCTGCATGTCTCAGTAGCCTCAGTTTAATGAATTGGATGAATCAGGATACAGGGAGACGCTTTGGTGAAGTCTTTCCTTACAGGTGTTCGTGGTGGTGCACTCATTATGAAGTCAGGTCTGACATCAGAAAGGTGTTTGACGAACTGACACTTTGTTTGAAGCGTTTGGCGGATGATTGCATGAAACTGAAGTGTGTGTAGAAATTGTTTACCTGACCCCCGACCAGCTGCACTACGACAGTCTTTTAAAGGTGCATGTATGTTCACAACATGTAATCTGTGTTTTAGATGGTGCCAATTCTCATTTTGTTCAAATTTGTGATGCTTCATTGAGAGAGTTTCCCGCTGCTCTGAACTCCTGTGTTTGTGTGTGTGTGTGTGTGTGTGTGTGTGTGTGTGTCATTTATATCAGATCAATCCAATCAAACAAAACAAAAAAAAAAAGGCGATCAAAGCCGCGGGGAGCTGCAGTGTTTCCTCCTGCTGTGCCTCGTCAGTCTCTGTGGCTTCAAACCAAGCGTCAGTAGGTGGGATTGTGGAGCACCCAAAACTGTCAGCGCTGGTGATCAAAAACTCCCTCACAGACTTTAATTAATCCCAAAATACCAATGATTAATAACTCCGCTCCCCTGTTGATTTTTAATTGTCTGATGATCCGCTTGTCAATCATTCAGATCAGGTATCGTTTGGTTGTTCCTGGGTGTAGAAATCAACGGAAAAAGCAGAAAACAGTGTTTGAAAAAAGAGGAGTTTCGCTGTTGAAGCTTGTCTGTTGGTTTGGAGGCGAGACAGAAAAATTAACTGTCCAGTGCTCTGCTGCTGATGCTGCTGCTGCTGCTGCTGCTGCTGCTGCATGCAAACGCATCCAGATACGGCGCTCTGCGGGCTAGCACAGCCAGGGAGAAACGCCACAGGCATCACACACTGGCACACACACATTCAGATGCCTGCCTGTCCACCACCCCACCCACCCACACACACACACACACACACACACACACACACACACACACACACACACACACACACACACACACACACACA
>NW_019175495.1:311619-338998 GCF_002260705.1 Seriola dumerili
GCCCCCCCCCCCCCCCCCCCCACACACACACACACACACACACACACACACACACACACACACACACACACACACACACACACACACACACACTCAGGTACAAACGCCACTGGCGAAAAATCCAAACAAGATTAGGCCCCCTGATGATGACACCTGTCAATACAGTTTTTGCCTGAAGGATGCAGTTGATGTTGCATGGTTACTCATTACACACCCACATACACTCACATGCACACGAACACACACACACACACACCATTGGTTCCTTTTTAAAAGTCTCCTCCACTTTCACAGTAGAAAATATTCCATATTTCTTTCTGTACTCTTTTCTTCTTCCCGGGTTTCTCTGTCTCCATCTCCTTCGTTTTAACTTTCACGCTGCCCTGCCTCTTGAAGGAGAACCTTACTTTGTGTTTGCTGTTTCACTCAGCCTTCATTAGTCTCTAACTCTCACTTATTTTTGGATTTGATTACGGGGGTTTATGAGGCTGATGGCATTTCTTCAGTCTGTAAGGAACTGGCTTGAACCTCTGACGCCCTGAGTGTCTTCTTCAGTTCTATCTTCAGTCTCAGGCTGGAGAAAAGTTTCTTACACAAGTTTGTTTGTTAAATATTCAGAAATCAATCAATATCAGCAAAGCCACCCCCCAAGCCTGGGAAATTACAATATTGTAAAACCAAAGTAAATTTAATACTGTTAGGAAGTAGAGGCAGATTTAAGAAGAGCAGGAGTCGATTTAAAATGTCTTTAAGGGATTGAGACGTCCTCATGTTATGTTATAAATAATGATACAGCACTCTAGTTTGGAAAAGTTTCCCTCGGTGGTTTAAAGAAACCAAGTTTGTTTTTTCGGTGACAGGTCAGGACATGAATTAGGATCTCTGCTGACAGAGTCACATGACTAGTGCACCCTGACCTCGTCTCTAACGGCAACACATTACTTCAGTCTTTACCACTTAGAAAACACGGTCGTTATTTACATTAACACGAGTAAGGAATGAAAAACATACGGTAAGAGGATGGATGAACGTCATGGTTGATATTGCATTTATAGCAGATGTGACTGGTCTGCTTGGTCCTTCCAACAGACACGTCAGCTGGTATCTTTGTGCCAACGCACCACGAGTAAGATTCAAGAAAAACTGCATGAAATCTTTTAAATTAGCGACGTTGGCGTTACCGATTGATTCGCACCAAGTCGTCGAGCGACACTGTTTTGCATGCCATGGCGCTAGTTAGCGTGCAATTCCCTTCTCCTTTCTGATTGGTTGTGTTGGGACGGCGTCACATCCTATTACTGCCAAGAGACGGACGGCTCACACAGAAAACGAATGACTTCCGGTCGCTTTGGCGTTCTCGCTGCTTCCTGTCTGAACAGATCTGTACTGGTTCTCGCAGCTTCCAGCACATCTTACCAACACAGTCTTTCAGTGTCGTTAAATAATTACTCTGCTGTGAAATAAACTTGATTATTTGCTGGTGCTTTTGTGTTGTTTTTGTCTGCGCTGTGGGTGCGGCGCGGCGCTACACGATGGGAACTCTTCTTGTGGAGCTCGTTCTTATTGCTTGTACTGACCTCATGAAGAGTGAATTAGCATAACGGGCTATTAATCCAAGAGCATGAATGGAGTCTCGTTCTGTATCATATTTCCTGTTTTCTCCCGTCCACGTCTTCAACTTCCTCAATCTCACTATTGAATGTTCCCTCCGGGGAATATCAAGCTGTTGCCCCCCCCCCCTCCCCTGTCCACCCCTCCTCTTCCTCCTCCTCCTCCTCCTCTGATGAGAATGGACAGTCATGTTCCAGTCGCTGCAGACTGGAAGGGGTGGGAGGACTGGAGGGGTTGATGGGAAGGGTGGTGGATAGCGTGTGTGTGTGTGTGTGTGTGTGTGTGGCTGCTGGCAGTGAGATCCATGCTGGGATTGCCCTCTGCTGCAGCCGCTAAACATTCAGCTGCCTTCCCATCAGCCCCCTCTGTTATTACCACGGACCAGCGAATCCACTGACTGACTCAACAGCTGCCCACGATATATAGACGAGTGTGTGACGGCGTGTGTTTATTTGTGTATGCATGTGTTTTTTTTTTTACAGTGAAAGACTGCCAGTGGCGTGTGAGCATTTACATTTGAGAGTGAAATGATGCAAGTGTGTGTGTGTGTGTGTGTGTCTGTCTGTGTGTGTACATGAGTCGGCAGCTGCCCAGTCAATGTTTGTGTTTTCATTTGAAGGTAAAAATGAATGATGCATGTGTGTGTGGGGTTTTTTTTTTTATTATGTGTCTGTACATTTGTGTGTGAGCTGAAGTGAAATGATGGGGTAAGGGATGGTGGAGGATTGGTGTTCTGCTCTGTCTGTGCTTATGTTTGTGTCATTTTCCTCCGGGTTGCCACCTTCTAGATGTTTCAAATATTCTTTCCCACTTTCTGGAAAAACACAACACATCTGATCCAGGAATTTCACTGGCCGTTTCCCGATTCACCTCGAAACTGAACGATTCAGACACAGAAAAACCTCCATGGAATCAGGAGCTAAAAGGAAAATGTAATTTTGTTTTGTTTTTGGTTGTGTTGAGGATCTCCCCGCTGTGTTCAGCCCCACTGTGACTGCGGTTCAGGAGGCAGTGTGATGTGAGGGGCTGTGATTCAAAGTAAATGCGGCTCATTGAATTCAGCTCAGTTTGAAACACAAATATGAAGTGGTGACTGAAGCAGCCGGGTCGGACTTTTACGTCTGTAAACAAACCCGATACAACGACGTAAAAACCTTCTATCAGAAGGAAAAGTCGTCCATTCAAAATCCTTGGTTGATCCGCTGACACCTGTGGTTACTGGTGTGAACAGAAAACACAGGAGTCGTGTTGGTGGATGACGTGAATGTCACCGACACTGAAAACTACGATGTGGAGTGTTAATTAAAGAATATAAATGCATGAATGGCTGTTGCTACGAAAATGCAGATCATGGTTTCAAAGCCCAAGTTTTAGCAACATCGTGACGATGTCGGATTTTAACTTTAATTTGCATAATCATACAGAATTATTATCCACAAAATGTACTGAAAAGACAAACAGTTCCTGTAACTGATGATTATTATATTATTATATATTGTAATATTATGCAAGTAGAGATGTATTATTGTGTAAGCTGCATTTTACTGTCGTAGCTGAAAGTCTGAATGTCAAAGTTGAGATGGTTTGAACTACTTCATATACAGTTTGGCGTTTTAGTCCAAACTAGTTTGGGTGAGTTGATTAATTAAGTTCTGCATCACAAACTTTAATTTCTTTTGGGCCTTTTGCTAATGTTTGCTTGTTTTTTTTGTTGTTGAAATATTAGATAATTTGACCTTTTTGGGCATGAAACAGCAGCTGCAACTAAACCACCTGAGAAGTTCTGGGGGAACCATTGGAAGGATAACGGAGAAAATGTAAACACAGATACAATAAAACATCTATCTATCTATCTATCTATCTATATAGTTTAACCTTCAAGTCTCAGACACATCCCAAGTTATTGTGGTGAGAAAACGAGGAAGTCAAGTCGAGTCATTCCGTCAAAAGGTCAGTGCTCATGAAAAGTTTAGTTTCAACATAAATTACAACTGTTCCATGAGTGGAACTATAAAGTCGCATTAAAATGGAAACACCTGAGTAAAGTACAAGAGCCTCTGAAGTGTGCTACTTGAGGAAGTGTACTCAGAGACTTTCCACCACTGCTGATGTCAAACTGAACCCGTCTTTTTAAATCAGCAGTGTCCCCTTTGGTTTTGGCACATTTGAGAAAACACTGATAAAAATAATTTTCATAACGTTGCGGTGCATTCAGTGGACGCCTGCAGCACATTATTTTGTTAGCTGGGATGGAGGTTTTGTTCTTTGATGTCTGTAAATGGTTTAGCACTTATGAAATCACCGTTGCAGATACAGACAAAATTAGAGCTATTTTTTAAGAAGACATGGAAGCACAGTGTCTTTGAAAATATCTGCTACGAGGTGTTGCCTAGGTGCCCTGATAAACACGGCAAGAAAAACAGGTTTTCAAGGTTCAAGACTTAATTGTACATAAGGGAAAACTGACCTGCAGCTGAGAACATGAAAATATACAACACAGTGCAATAATTAAATGAAGAGATAACTTAAAGCACAGAACAAATAAACGAAAGGAGATTTCAAAAAGAAGGAATCAGGGAATCTTCTATTTTCTTAGATTAAACTAACTAAACTATGACTGGACAGTTGCTGTTTTGGGGGAGAGAGGGGGGGGTTTAACAAACGGTCAATTCATCAAGATAATATGTAGGAACTGAAAGAAGCCGTCCACAGCTCCGACTCTGGTCATAAGACACACAAACGTCTGCTTGTTTTCTGTTTTACTAGCTGCTACACAAATGGTGATAAAGGAATAATTCAGGCAAACAAATTGGGACCGGAAATGAGCTCCGAAAAACGAAGAAGAGGCAAATTGCTGCAAGTCAATAACTGTGTTCCAGTTCAGGGGCTACATCCTGTCCATGGCTCCTTCAAATTGCGTCCTTCGCTTCCTTGTCGACGGAGGCTCCAACGGGTGGATCCGTCATGGCTCAACCTATCCCAAGATTCATTGCACGCCACTTATGAAAATGATATGGAAGCAAACCAGAGAGCCCCGAGGATTACACAGCGGTAAGCCAGACTTGTCTCATTTTCGGTTCTGCCTTCACAGGGCCTCGCCGTCGCACGCCGCGGCCACCGCACCGGGACACTGGGAATGGTAATGCATTTTAAGCACCGCTCTCTGCAACGTTTGAATCTAACAGTAATAGACTACACGAGCCTCCAGCTTCACTACGTTCTCAGGCGGCGAACGATGTGTTACTAACGTTAGATAAACCTCGGTCCCATTAGCTTAGCTTGCAAAATACAGATAATTAGCTACACTTGGCTTCTCCTCTGATATCCCTCATTTCGCCGTAGCGTGATGGGTATTGGAAGTATGCTATGGTGAAACGATACTGGGATTGATTCCTTAAGTTTGTGCTGTATGAAACCCGACTGTCTGGATCTGTTTTTTTTGTTTTTTGGTTCACTTCAGTTCCAAGGTGGAAACACTCAGCCATGGCATTGACTGCTTACTGCCATATTGATTTTAGTGGCAGGGGGTCTTTAAAACTATAAAGCTATTGTATATTATTTAAGTAATATAGATTCTGTTTTATGATGACGTTACTGAGATGAAATGAAAGCAGCTATATCAAAGAAGAGATAGAGAGATACAGCAGCACTGCAACCGCCTGCCAGCTACATCAACAGGGCCTTTGGAGAAAAGCAGCTCCATAGCAGCAAAACTGAGCAGCTAGTATATAACAAAGAGAAAACACATGATTTAGCTCTTATGTTCAATATCAATATCACGCACAGTTCTATCTCTATATTCCTGCTTCTTTGTGCGGTTAAAAAAAAAGGTAAAACTCATGAATTTCAAGACAGCATAAAAAGTTTCCTTTAATCATCCCTGAAGAAACCCGCCATGGATCCAAATCAGTCAGCGATTGTCCCTCAGGCTGTCATGAAATTATTATTTCACCCATAAAAAAAAAAAAGCTGAAGTGAAGACAAACTACTTCTATGCTCAAAGAAAGGTGTTGATTTGTGGAGAGTTACCTGCATCCACAGACAAAAACAGAGGCATAACATACTGTATTTCTCAATAAGCTTATCACTGTGTTAATAACATCATTGTCCTACACGTTACATAAAAGACATTATCTGAGCCAGCTTTGGATGCGCAGGATGTAAGTCAGTGAGTGCTGCAACTGAATGATGATATTACAGAAAACCAGAATCAAACGATTCATTTCCACAACACACTTACAGTTTGTATGTTACAGCTTACAGACCAGCTTCTTACAAATATGAAAATAAAAAGTGCAGCTTCAGTTTCCTTTGTTAACTCCATTCCTCTTCTTAAAAGTCTTAACCATTGTGGTGTTTAATGGAAAGTTTAGTTGCGACTTTTGATGACTAGATTAAGAGTACCCAAAAAAAAAACATGAATGTAAACGCCATGAGCTCAAATACAAATCTAACTAATTAGCAGGACATCATTATCTGTCATGTAATCCAACACACAAAAACACTTCACTCCTCTGCTGTCACCACTGGCCAAAATAACCTCACAAATTTGTCCCCGCAACCGCAGAAAGACATGTATATATACCACATATATACCACAGTACACTTAAACATTACCACAATTACAGCCTCGGCAATGACCATTAAAATAAACCAACACTTCTCGAACAGATTCAGTAAATGCCGAACATTATAGTCCTCATGAAGGAGGATTTACTGCAGGCCTGTTCCATTACACTGCATTAGTTTCATCCACGTTCACCTCATACAAATGCTAAAGCCCTTTATTTAAAGTTTACCCAATAAACAGCAACGCTTAATAAAACGCATTCCTCTGAACAGAATGGTAATGGGGTTAATGGGGCGGAAATAAGTGACTGCAGATTGCCTTAAAGAGGTTCACTGTGTAACTGGTGCCATATGTCCTGAACGGTCCGTCTCAACTTGTAATAACACTTTGTTCCTCAAGAGGCGATAGTGAGTCACTGCAGCGCCATAAACTTATCATATTCAAATATTTGTTTTGATTGATGTTTTTTGGAGAAAATAACTATCTTGAGCGACGTCCGGATCAACATTACAGAGGAAGGTGGACGATATATTCCACAGAGTTTTCAAAATAACGATTTAACCCAAAAGAGTCTCAAGTCTTGTGACCCGTTTAACGTTTCAACCACTTTTTTACGTTGAAGTATGACGCAGCAGCCGAGCTCCAAAGTCGGTCGTTTTGAAGACGTCTCCCTCATTCGTTCTCTATGGGAATTTTTTCGCCTTTTAATTGCCATTTACGTCGCCATGGTTACTCGAATCGCTTTGAAAAGTCATAACACACCATTCCTGATCGAGCCGCACGCATTGATATATATATATATATATATTGTTGATGTGGAAGCTGAATAAGAAGAATAAGTATGCAGAATAATAATAATAATATGTGCTATTGCATTGCAGGCACATAACTAGCCCCCAGTCTACGTGGCTCATTTCTGAGTGAAGTGACTCGTCCTCCAGAAGGTCTACAGCAGAACCCGCCTCTGTTCGACATGTTGCGCCACACTCCCACTCTGGATATTAACCTCCAAAACAGCTGAAATATTAAATTTCGAGAAGGTCCAAGTGTCACGGAGAGAAGTCGAGTTTCACCTGAGGAACAACTCAGATTCAACAGTGCGCCGGCGAGACGCAGCAGATACACCCGGGGCAGAGGACCTCCTCCTGCTGAAACTTTTATTAAGCTGTTAATGAGCTGAGAGAGAGAGGCAGCGCCAAAGGCCTTCAGTGGTATCAGAAAGTCAATACATATTAACATCACAATTAGGGCGTGACTCACAATATCCCAATCAGCTACTGAACATTACACAGATCGTACAAATGGAGGGTATTCAGGGTCGAATCAGGACGATACCAGTTAATCTATGTATTAAAAATAATTCTATCACATTTAACTGTCAACAAACCTCATGTTAGTGTAATAACAACCCCTCAGCAATAGAAATCTATGGTTTCTGCCAAAATCTACTTTTCATTTTCAAGTGTTTTTTTCCTCCTTAAAATGATGACAAAGCAAGTTATAATTATGAGACACTAAGTCAGAAATATGACAATGTTCCCACTATTTAAAAAAACACTTTCTCAAAGTTATGAACTACTGTCTCGTTATTTTGAGACAGCGGTGAGTGGACACTAAGGAGGAGTGGACATGAATCATAATAAGATTACGATGAAAAGATCTCTCAATGTTGACACATTAGATTATTGTGAAAATCAACAATAAAGACACAATAAAATTAAAAAAAAAAAAATAGTTGGTGAATTATTATAAGTGGCAGAAACGGAGTCACCGACTAAGACGGGGGAAAATCCAACAAAATAAAGTGACACAAATAAGTCAGGCAATAAAATTACTGTAAAATCTCAAGGTAAAATACTATTTTATTTGGTCCTTGATAATAAACAATGATAGATACGTCATGGCAGAGCATCAACTGACCTTACAAAAAGTCTGAGGACTATTTGCTGTATTACATCTTGTTAATCTTGTGTCCTGCAGCACGTCTTTTAAAATGGTGTCGTAAGTTTCTTACCTGATTTTATATCCGATACAGATATGACTAATTTAAATATTTTATTTATTCAAATGTCATTTTATTGTTTTTAAATGTTAATGTTCTACTTTTAATGTATTTCCATGCCTGTGCAAAACACTTTGAGTTGCCTTGTGTCTGAATGGTAATATTAATGTTCTAGAAATTCTATTAATGGTAGTTTGATTGACAAATCACTCATACATTCGTTTACTTGTTTTCTTGTGTTTATTATTAGATGTCTTAAAGCAAAGTTGAACCTGAATTTCACAGAGACGCAGAGAGACAGACAGTCGGCGGCGAGGATGTGTGAAAGTGAGAGAGTGAAAATGAATGAGGCCCCTCTGGCCAGTGCCGAGGTTTCTCTCTGACACGTATTGATTGTGGGGCTGAACAGCCGCCCTGGCAGAGAGCTGCAGACCTGGCGTGATGTGTGTGTGTGTGTGTGTGTGTGTGTGTGTCGGAGAGAGATATTTTGATTGTGCATCGATGATTATATCCTAACAAATGACCCGTACAGAGAGGAAGAAGAGGGGAACCTGAACACACTTACTCTCCCGGATGAAGGAGGTTGAAACTGGAGACCCGCTTGAACACACAGTTAAATGTCAGCTCTTTCAGAAACAAACAGGCCTCCGGTTTGACAGCGGCAGCATTATCAGCAGAGCAAACAGTTGTTGACACACAGCAGCTGTGTTGGCGGAAGCTGGCCGTAACTGTGATGCTAATTAAAAAATAATGACCTGTTTGTGTTCTCTGTGTACCAGCCATGTAATCTACATAACATTATTTCAAATATGGAAAGTTTCAGGTTGAGACCCAGGCACACGCAGCTTCTGGACGGTGACCAGGGAAAAAGAATTAAGAAAACAACCTGTGTGATGCCGTAAATAGGATCATTTGAAGTGGTGTATTTAAAATTACATCGGTGAATTATATTTCACTGTGAAACAGTAAATCTGTTATTTATATTTATGTTATAAAGGTGGCAGGTAATGTCCTCCCTCAAAAGGTAAATGATAGAAACAGAAAATATAGAAACGTCATGTAAACTTTAGACCTCAGTATAGTTTGTTAAAACTCAAACTCTCCACTGACAAAAAAGTTCCACTTTTGTTACAGCTTTAGTTAAAACATGCTGCAGCTCTGTTTTCCGTTGGTTCAACCGGCGCTCGACTTGTTCACAGCTACAGAAACGGCGTGTTCAGTCCTTTCATTTACCTGCAGCGTTACTCTCGACGCCTGTCTCTTCAAAATTACATTTCTATGCAACTAAAGTGCAACAGCAAATATGTTTTTGTGGGAAACATAATTGAGACCGAATTATGTTTTATAATAACTTAATGAGGATATGTATGTTGAGATACTCACAGCAACAGAAAGATTGTGGTCTGGTTTGATACAGAGAAAAAAGTTTAATTAAGTTCAAACTAAACCACAATCATGATGTCGGAGGGTGTCGGCCGAACTGTCAACGTTTCAAAGGTTCAATAAAGAATTAAGGGTGAAGTCATGAATTTAAAACACACGTTGAGCAATTAACGACAACTTCATGGACGTACGGTAATTACCATGTGTGTTAATTAGTGTTAGCAAGATGAGGGAGGTCATTGTCTGTTTGTGGTTCCCGCAAATACGCCCACACACACACACACACACACACACACACACACATACACTCAAAAAGCAACACAGCCACACCCTTGCACTGTGTTTAAAACCGAGCGCTGTTTTTCCATTAGGCTTGATTGGAAGTGTTGATTGATTCTGTCCGTGTGTTGTCAGGTCGGAGCAGGCGAGGCAGCCACTCTGCGTTATTGGGACACGGTGGCAGACGGAGGCATGAGAGGAGCTGAGTCAGCAGATAACAAGGGTGGAACAGACTGTGGAGGAGTTGAAGACTTTTATTGCATATTCTCAAACCTTTGATTTCTGTCTGTTTTCATACTGAGGATCCTCCCACTCTCGCATCACTGCCTCTTTTCCCCTCTGAGGTTGGTGCTAATGGGGGGGGGGGTTATTTCCCATTGAAGTTAGTCTTAAAATGCTTGTTTGCCTGTTTTGGATGCATTTTAAATCTGTTTAGAATGTCAGTATATTATTAATTTAATACTACAAATAATAATCGTCTGGACATTTGCAAAGAAACGAGCAATCGGCGATCGTTCTGATGACTGTCGATCACCGGCATCGTCCGTCGGCACGACCCTACCAAGAGTCCCGTATGTCGGTGGGTGCTGAGACATTTATTTGATTTTGTTGTCCAGATGTTTTACTGGATCTCTTTATGGCTTCTTCTTCTCGATGATTTAAAGTTCCCTGATCTCAATGCAACCAACTTCTGAAAAATTCGGTTTAAAATCTGTGCTACATTTGGATGGAAACCTGAACTTGGGAGGTGATAAAAATCGCCAGATGAAAAGGGCAAAAGTCTCAGTAAACTGTTGCGTATTTACACATCCAGCAGACATGGGGTTGTGTTTCTGTCCCCCCAGTGAATGTAGGTTCATTACTCACTCTCCCTTTCACGCCTTCATGCTGCATGACTGGAGACATTATTCTCCTGGACGTGATATTTCTTTAAATTTTGGCGCAAGCGTTCACTTGGAGTCATGGATGAACATATTAGAATTTGGCGGTCAAAGGTCAAAGGTCAAGCTCACTGCAACCTCACAAATCACGTCTCCGATGCCTACATCATGAGTCACGGATGTAAACTACAACTTGACTGGTTGGTGGAGGCATGCGGTGCGACCGCGAGGCAGTAATTCTAGTTTAGCTCGGTTTTTGATCTTCACTAGCTCCTGAGGGAAATATCTGGGTGGTTGCTAACTTTGTGTGTCTGCCGTTTAGTGCTGAGCAGGTAGTGAACAGTGGGCTGTTAGATCCTCCTCACTGAATACAGCTGGCTGCTGCTTCTGCTGATGAGAGGTGGTGAAGCAGCTGAGGGGGAGCTGCGGAGTCGTTTGATAATTCTCTCACTACAAGCCACAACTTTTCATATGAAAGTAATCACGTCTTCGTCAGAAATACTGATTGCAGCAGCTTTAACAGTTTGTGAACCGGTTTAAAAGATGAGGATATTTATCAGACAGGGGAGGGGCTGAGGGAAGAGATGCTAACATGTGACGCATAATGGAAACAGGATCTAGTTTAATCTCGAGCTAAAAGGGACTAGAAGTCAGGATATCTTCACCTCTGTTGTATCAGTTTCAACCATCTTTGTAATCTGTCCCTCCTCAAACCTGTGTATGATCTACAAAGACTGTATTTGCTGCAGGGCCTTTGGATCGCATTAGTTTGGACACGTCTTCATGTTGCTGCTTTCACCCCATGAGGCTCTGTGTCATGGTGGGTTTGTCTAACCACACGTCTTCCTGTATCTGTGTATTTCCTGCCCTGAATGTCAAACTGACAAACTGAATTAGAGTTACTGCAGAACAATCAGGATCAAATAAGTGTGGCTGAGCTGCAGTATTATCATTTCTTTCACCCCTTTCTCTCTTTTGAGCCAGCACGTTTTTCTGTCTCATAGCAGGAAATCAGCATATCAGCAGGGACTGATAGGACTGATGATCAGTACAAATGGTTCATTGATTACTTGGCCACAGGCTGGGGATTTCTGGCTTGCAAACTCCTTGGGCCAGAGTCTGTTTGGAACTGAGAACACACACTGGAGACACACAACCACCACTCCTCCCGACTCACACACACAACGCGTTGGGTGATGGAAAACGGTGCTGTCGGCAAATCAGCCGATATTTTATCAATGGAGAGTAAACAGCCGAGTTTTTGAGGCAAAAAAAAGGCAAATTACGCAGCGTTGCTCTTATTCTGGTGTTTAATGTAGTGACACATTTTTATTAATGGTGAAAATATCCGTTTGTCTCAGTTAGTTGTGGGAGGTGTGGGTTCAAAGAAATGTAACTGAATAAGGGAATAAATTTGCTGCTAAAATTACGTTATTGTTTCTGGCCAAACAAACATCTCTTAAATGGTAAAAACTAGAAAACACCCAAAGTATAATGCGCACACACACGTGTCAGCTTATGCATGCACCATATGCATTTTAATTAGGATGGGGAACAATAATTTTGACACCACGGAATAGTTTAAGAAAGACCAACTGTCTCTTCAGCATGACAGCTAATCGTTAGCATACTGAAAGATTGGGTAATAATGACTGGGACAGAACACGATAAATGTCCATGTAAGCGCCGAGTAGTATAATAAGTATAATATTGTAATTATTATTTTAATTGTGGTGAAAACCAGGAAGTTTTAGTGTTCTGCAGATATCTGTCAGAGTGGGACATCCAGCTCCAATCCAGGATGTCTGGTCACCGTAAGCTAGCAACGTTTCCCAGAAGCTGATTTACAGTTGGAGTGGGCGATTTGGCCAAAAGATCATATGACAATGTTTTTGGGTAGAATCACAATCCACGATCACGATCTGCATCCTGTAATATCTAAATATAGCAACTCTTAATGACGCAATCTGTGCAATTCACATTCCAAGAAAGATTGACCACGATAAAGATCGTCTTATCGCCCACCACAAATTTACACATTAAAATTTTAACAAGCTACGGTATTCATTAAGTAATAGTGCAACCCATTTTAGTAAATCACTAGTTTGAAACTAGCTGTAGTTCTGAACTTTGGAAGGACTTTACACACAAACTTAGCTGCTGCAACCCAATCATCCAGAAATCCAGAAACTCTCTCCATGTTTCGGTCTGTGTGAACCTCGTTGTTTTGCTTCGTCCAAGTCATTTATCTTCATATCTCTTTCTTCCTCCAACAACAGTTTATCTCAATGCGACCCTAACTCTAGAGCAGTAATCATGAGTCAGTTTTTTCTTCCTACCGACCCACCCAGCCCCCGCAATTACAGAGAAGGTGATTAATCGTGCACTGATGCGCCCGCTGCAAGACGCTGTAGACCACTGACAAGAAGACAGGAAGTAAAAGCATGTACTACTTTTTTTTTTTGTCCCATCCCTGTCGCCTCCACCAAATCTGTTTCTCTGCCATTGTCAGTCTCTTTGCTCCCTCTTTGTCTCTCTGTTTTGACTGGAAGTGAGAGAAATCCAATTTGCCTCGAGACACAGGGCCCTTTAGTGTTTTTCAGGGCGCAGTGAAGCAAACAAGGTGCTACAACAAGAGGAAGTCGATTCACTAAACTTTAAGATTTGGTGAAATCCTCCTTCACTGAATTTCCCAACTGAATTAAAGTATTAAGACATCTCAGAGAAATCACTCATCCTTCATGCTTTTCGATATGTCTTTTAAGTGTAGTTAATATCTGGCAGTGCTGGATGCTCATGTCACCCTGCACTAATGATGCAACCCCCTCCTCCCCCCCTCAAGGCCAATCAGTGGCAAATATGGCGTTATCACCTGCAATTTAATTTCCTCATTTAAACCACTCAGTGTTCTTGCAAATCCCCAAAACCCAGCAGTGAGATTCCCAAAGGTTCAGGCGAAATCTGATCAAGTGTGTCCTTGAGAAAATAAGCTGCTCCAGGAAAACTCACCAGCTAAATGACCAAAATGTAAACTGGAGACTGTGTGTTTGAGAGAGGGAGCAAGGAGAGCTGGTAACACACACACACACACACACACACACTAAATATATTTTATGAGTGAAGTGATTATGGCTTGGACCTGCAAATGTGGAGAATTTATGCAAACAAACACACCGTGATGAGAGGAACAAAGGAAACATCCTGCTGTTTGCCACCCAAACTCCAGTGTTGTGGAGGTGTTGGGGGAGAAACTGGCACTTCCTCATTTCTTTTTGGGTAAGGTCATTCTGTTGTTTGTGATTCTAGCTGGAAAAAAATAAATATTGAGACAGATATCTCCACCTCTTCAAATAATGTTCTCTAAGGAAATTCCATGCCTCTTTTAAAGTGCTTTTATTTCTACTTAATTAAAAGGGGGATCAAGGTAAATATAGAGCTGTTTGTTACATGTCTATACGCAACGTCACTCCCGTCAAAATGACTACGACCGATAAAAGGCACCTGACTTTGAGTCATAATAAGCAGCTTGCGCAGACGACCTATGACCTCACTCATATTTTACAGGATATTCTCGCCACAACGCAGCTGAGCTGTCCCTTCGAAAATGTTACAGAAGAAAGCCTTTTCAGATTAGAGAGCTGAAACGTCTTCAAGAACCTCAAGCAAGTCCAGCTGCCTTCGTAAAGCTCCAAGAGACTCATGAATTTACTACACCTGTGCTGCGGCGGCTACAGAGACACTGTGTGGACACTGCAAGAAGACAACGTAAAGTAAGTCGAAACAAGAGTCTAAATACTCATGTTAGCCTGCAAACAAGGACAATGCTAACATGCTAATGTCAGTGCAAGTAATGTGTACAGTATATAAACCAAAATATTGGACAAATTTTAAATTCCAGCTGACGACGGCACCGGATTAAAGGGATCAGTTATAATTCATCATGAGGGATGTCGACCTTATGGTGGCGCTAGAGACTTCATCCCCTGGGGACCGTGAATGTTTGCGCCCCGTCCCGTGACAACGCCTCTGCTCCAGCTGACGACACATTTCATTAAAGAACAAAAACGCCCTACGATATGTATAAAATAAATATACTGTAGGTCTTATTTCAAACCTACAAAGAGCAAAAAGAGATTTTGATTCTGAACAAATGTATTTCAGCAGCAATCAAATGAACTATAACCACTAGTCATGCTAAAAGCTTTGCTTTTATATGCAGAGGTTTTTGTGATATTCACCACTGTCATTTCACCAGCTGCCCTGATACAGTGGAGATGAATGGAATTCTTTTGTTCTGCTGAAAGCAATGAAAAATTACATTTACTCAAAAAAAAAAAAGCCCTCAGTATTTGCCTTCTCAGAAACACAGTTGGGTTGCTTAGGAATCTTTCTTTAGTGGAGCGCAGTTGCAATTGAAAGTGTCACAGTGAAAGCACGAGTGAAACTCTATTCACCTCCATTGTTTGGATGTGGTGGCAGGAGTGGTGGATGTGTCAGAGCCAAGGAATATGACACTGAAACAACAGGTGTGCTTCCGTTCACCTGCTTAATGCATGATTTGAAAAAAACAACAAACTTAAAAACGAGTTATGAAAACACATGATTTCTTGTTGCAAAATAATTTATACTCTCACATGATGAGCTGTTCTCAAAACTGTGGCGAAATATTTAAAAGGGAAACATTTTTTTCACATTGAAGTCGTAACGCCTGATTCGACTGCTGGAGATTCGTCGTCACGGGAACACCCAGCTTTACTCGCATAACAACACAACACACACACAGACCATTGACTTCTCCGAATGAAAAAAATAAATTAAAAATTGCTTTTATTTTCCGCAGAAGTGCAATAGAAACCCAGCTAATACGACTAAGTAGAAAAAGTAAACTGACCCTTTAATAAACTGTCGTCATCGTCCAGTCGCTCTTACATTCCACCCGACCTTTGAACCCCGTCATCTTATAACGTGATGTCATAACTTAAACACAACGTCAGTATTTGTGCCTGACCCAGTGATTCGACTCACGCAGTGCTGTTCATATTAGAGAGTGCTGTGCGGCGTGTGTGTGTGTGTGTGTGTGTGTGTTGTCTTGCGTTGTGTGGGGCTTTTACAGACCGGTCCACGTGGCTGTGCGTCGAAGACCCTAACATTAATTCGAAGCCCATTTTCAGTCCATTATGCCGGGCCACTGGGGAGGCCCCGGCAAATTAGAACTATCTCTCCTCCACTGACTTCACCATTAAAATTAAAATGGCACTCCATGCACCCCAACTGTCTCACACACACACACACACACACAGACCAGAGAGCACACACAAACACAGACGCCACATACTGTGACACATATCACACACATACATTTCCACAAATTGACAACCCTTCAAAAGATACACTTGTGCGAAATGGACACCCATCAGAAAATACGCTCTCACACACACACACACACACACACACACACACACACACACACACAGAGCTGTTGAGGGGATGGCGAGCGCCCTGTCACACCCAGTCAATTCTAGTATCACTCGCCCAGTGGGACGGCGTAATAACTGCCACTGTGTTCAGTCCTGTTTGGACCCAACTGCTGATGCACATGTGTGTGTGTGTGTGTGTGGGTGTGTGCGTGTGCGTGTGCGTGTGTCCAGATGTGTATGTGTGTTGGCCGCATTCTCGCAGCGGGGTTTTGCCTCTGATACCACGGCTAATGTAAGAAATAAGAACGGCCAGTCATTTCGTTGATATAGCTTCACAGCCGGCCTCGGCCCGTAGTGTGGTCCAAACAAGATCAATAGAGGAGAATAGAGGAGACCCATAGAGCGAGAAAAGAGGAGAGGATAGGAACAGATGCACTAATATCACTGCCTCAAGTCCTTGCCTGTGGTAATCACAGCCGTAAAACTCAATAATTACACCTGTTTCTCTGTAAACAGAAGTGACTGAGGGGAGAAAACAGCCCTGGTGAGTGTGACGACTGGCTGCAGGTTGTGTGCACGTGTCCCTGGTGAACGTTTCACACACAAAATGTGAGAGTGAATTCATTTAAAAAGAACAAATTGTGCACTTATTCAAATGAGATCGAACGGTTTCAATTCAAATGAGTCTGAACGAGTGCAGTGAACCACGTCCACGCGTGTGCAAGCCTTTGTTGGACGTGTGTGTGTGTGTGTGTGTGTGTGTGTGTGCGTTGCGCAACACGTTGCGTCCAGTAAAAGCAGCGGGTTCCCGCTAATGGTCGGCGGGGGGGGAGTGTGGGAACGGCTGTGGAATGAGGAAGGGGTGGGTGGGGGAGGGGTGGGGGTGCAAAAACACACACACACGATCAGCTGCTCACGCGGCTGGAATGGGAATCGACTGGCCGTGACGTCTGAGCGGTGTCATTCTGCTCCTGTACACTTAGAAAGACAATGAGGAGGTTCATGCATGACTGAAAACAGATTAGACTGAGACCGAGTGAGAGCGGCGGCCTGACGTGAGAGAGACTTCATTCACTCTCCTCACCGATGCGGGGGTGTGCGGAGACCAGCGCACGATACTTTCCGGAAAATAAATCCGGTGTCAGAACAGATCTGCAAAGAAGTACAGTTACAGGAATCTCAGGGAAGATCAGTGTAAACGTCTCAGAGTAAATATGAACCAACTTTTCTATTTACATTGTAGATCAATACATCAACACAGATCCGTGCCATTAGTTTACACTTTGAAATTAGCTTGGGCGACATCCAAATTATTAATTCTGTGTTTCAGTTTTTTTCAATAATACATTATTTTATCATGTATTTTTCACAATATTAACCTTCCTGTTTCCTCGGGTCACTTTTAACGTAAATCTAAATGCAAATGTACACGCCCACACATACAGTATATAAGTCAGTCAGTCAGTCAGTCAGTCAGTCAGTCAGAGGACTGTGGGGCTCTTTAACAACACAGGAACTTTTCCAGGAAGCAAGAAATGTAAAAGGCAAAGTGAGTGACGATGGAGAAAATGAGGCAGAATCCCCAACAATGTGACGACTGTGTTGTTGTCATGCAGAGGGAAATTATAGTTTCTGATTTAACTCCTCGGACTGAAAAAAAAAAAAAAGGCCAGTTAAGTGGCAGCTCGGTGGCTAAAGAAGCATCAGTGTGGCGTCTTTAATCTGGGAAGACTCTGTATAATTAATCCTGATTTTAGTGATGAATTGATCGACCCCAAGTCGTTTTTACAACTGAGCTACATTTCCACCAGATTGGCCGACTTACCTCACTCACGCATTTCTGTGGTGATGAATCAAGAATCCTGTAACCCATCTCAAAGGATTTTTCTGAACTGTTTTGACACTAACGATTTATGAAAGAAAAGCCTCAGTACATCCGAAATAAAAAAAAAAACGTGGCTCCCAAAATTAATATTACGGCCTGTAAGTGAAATAGAGATTTCTCATTTGGTCAAATCGGGGTAAATATTTCTATTTTCTAACCAGACAGCGCACTTCCTATAATTGGCAACAGCTGAGTTAACTGAACACACCACATGCTGTTGTTTTGGTATTAAAGCTCTGGTAGTTAAGAGATGAGTGCTCCTTCAAAAGGAAACTTTAGTCACAAAGTCACACTGCTACAATACGGTAAAACAACTTTAACATAAAAAAGACGCGGCTCTCTGTTTGTGGAGACGCTTCAAATTACTTAAAAGACCCTTTGAATGTTTAAAGCAGCGGATGAGACGGTCCCACATGGGGCGAGGCTACTTGGATGAAATAGAAAAAGCCGTGTTACGAAACATGACACAAATCATAATGTTGACCCTGGAGCAGCTACAGTTTCTACACCAGCGATTAGACCCATCCCCAGGAACGAGTATCACGTGCTCTGTCACAGGATTAAAGATTTCTTTGTTTGTTTTTGTGTCAGTTATTTACTTGTTTTCCATTTTATACAATTCAAAGTTTGAATCTACTGCTGGGGATTTTAAGCTGGAGGGAAAACTTTAAGATCAAGAGAAATACTGATTCATTTATATCATGATGCATATCGATATTAACAGATTTGTTTTTGTTGCCGTATCACCTGTTGATTGCGACTTCCTCCCACTCAAAAGTTGACTCCACTGTTTCCTGTGTAAATGCCTGAGGTTGTGATTCCATCACAGCACAACAACCTCACCTCTCCGTCGTCTCCTCCTAGCACACCTCACCTCCCTCCTTTTACCTCTGGTCCATTTCATCATTTTCTTCTTTCACGCCGTTTCCACCGCCCCACCTCCCCATCATCCCTTCCCCCGGCTCGGCCAGGCTCTGCTCTGCATTGTAAAAAGATTTATAGACACGCACTGCCAGAGGTGAATCAACAGCGCGCGCGCACACACACACACACACACACACACACACACACAATGTTCTTCTGTCTTTCAATTACATTAAAAATTCACAGAGACGCTCTTGGACAGTGCAGGCGGTCAGTATACTTCATCAGAAGTTGCTTGTTGGAGGGTCAAACTGCTTCATAACACCCCCACACACACACACACACACACACACACACACACACACACACACACACACACACACCTTTTCCCAGCGTTAGACTGGAGAGGCCGTGTCCAACAACTTCTGAAGACAACTATCCTACAGTCACACGCACTGAACGCAGCCATTGACCAGGTGAGACGTATTTTCATTCCCTACATAACTATATGTGCAGCTTATGATCTGTACAGAACAAGTTAAAAAGTCTGCCTTTATCTCCGTGTTTAAATGATTTCCGGCGCTCGTCACTACACCTTCAACCGAAAGCGTCTCAACTTTGTCCGGCTCGTTCACGTTTGTTTTGTCGAGCGCAGATTGAGCTCGCTGCTGCCCCGTGTGGCCGGTGGTTGGTCGAACCCCGACAGCTACGACTGCAGTGATCAGTGAGGAAGTACAGAGCGCCAGAAAAAACAGCACGACGGTCCCGCGCACGCCGATTAATATGCAAAGCAAGTGTTAGAGGTAAACCACCGCAGGAAGCACCACGGATGAAGCCACCGTCCGCTCCGTCTGATCTCCCTCCACGATACAAATCATAATCTTGTGGATACTAACTCTAAAAATCCTCATCTCTGCTTCTCATTTGTTCTTACTCTTTATTTCCAAATCCCTCTCTCTCTCTCTCTCTCTCTCCTGAGCTCTCATTACTCAGAGGAGGAATAACCCCCCTCCCCCCCAGCTCTGATAAACCTCACACCTCTCCTCTCCTTCATCACCCTCTCCTTCCTCATCTACCACCTCTCCATCTGACCGTTAATTCACTCGTCACCTGGCGTCTCCTCTCCTTTCCGTCATTCAGTCAAGTCGCTCGTCTTACTTTTCTGCACCCGTGCTTTCATTTTCCTTCCTTTTTGTTTTTCTCATTTTCTCTTCTGGTTATTTTATTTTATTTATTTATTTTTTTACATCGCCTCTCTTTCCAGCCGAGTGGCAGCGGTGCATTGAACAGAAGGTGAAAGTCTCTCTCCCTCCGCTCGTCTCCAGATCTCATCCTCACCCCCCCCCCCGCTGGTCGTTCTTCACTTCCACCTCCCTGTATCTGTCTTTCTCAATGTATCCCCCCATTTGTTTATCTCCTCACCTCCATTCACCTGTTCTATCTCCGTTTCCTCTCTCCCTCCCTCCCTCTCTCTCTCTCTCCCTCTCTCTGTCCATTGCTTTTATTGCTCGCTACAGAGACTTAAAACACAAAGGGAAGAAGGGAAAAACTAAATAAAGAGACAGAAATGTATTTGGAAGGCGGATAAGTTAATAAACGAGGGGTGTTTGGCGACTGCTAATAACGCCGCTGTGCCGGTCGGCCAATGTCCCAGGTGTGATTAAGTAAACCGCCAATGGATGGAAAAACAGTAAGCACTCAATTTCCTGTTTGTATCCCGGCTTTTTATTCTCGTAATTGAAGATTTCACCAGTTTCTCCAGGAAGGGCAGGGACAGCGTCTTATCTCGGTGTCGAGCTGCGAGACTGGACGAGAGAGAGGCAGATGGCCGGGTGTTTACCAGGGGGGATGCTCTCTTTAATATATTAGAGACTATTATCTGAGCCATAACAGAGATGAGGAGGAGGGGGGTGTGCAGGCATATTTCAACAAAACTGCCACACTTAGTATGAACATATTTTGTGCTGACATTCAACACTTTTATGACAAATTAGGACAAGAATACTTAACTTTATACGTCCCTGACCTTTTCGGAATTCGCTTACTTTATACAACGATGGCAAATTTCTCTCTGTAAACGAAATTAACGTGAAAACATCCAACCAGGGATTTGTACCAGAAACCGTAAAACAGAGCGCCGCGGGAATGAAGAATAGTTTGCATTTTAGCACTTCCTGTTCCCTCGACCTGTGAGTCTATGAGTTTTTTTCTGAATGGGTTCTTGGTCAGATGGATGAATAAGGTCTGACAGCCCCCAGATGTTTTCACATTTTACTCTACATTCGACATAAAATAAACACCCCAGCCCTGATTTATTTAAGATTTTACGCCACTTAAAAACATGCTGGTTGCTATAAGGAGACTACAGAGGTTGTCGGGAACGTCGTACGTCATGAAAACCATCGGTTCGGCCTTTACAGTCTCGCTGTTCATATTCACGCTTTTGCAAACTAGCGTTAACTTTGTAAGAGGAGCTAAATCAAAATACAAGCTGGAAGTTTAGTAGTGGTGAGGTTAAAGTAAAATGTAGTTGTTCAGTATCGACGTATTTGCAACTTTCCAAGTGCGTAAATTAACAACATTTCCTCATTACGCTATAGAAAACATAATCTGGTCACAGCTGTTTCCTGCAAAACGTATTTGCTGTTGCAGTTTAGTTAGAAATAGCAGTTAGCTTCCGCTGGGTCTACATATGTTAAATGCTGAAGATGTGGCGTCCAATAAAAAGGCATAAAAAATAATATGGATAGGTTTATGGACAGATCATGGTTAGGGTTTAAATAAGTAGTTTACAGTTTTGTGTAATGAGTAATTAAATCCATTTTCTTGCGCTTGGTTTTCCTTTTGATGCATGAATGAGTTGTTGCCACAACCCTCGTGTTTACTTTTGTTTAAAGCACCACAGTTACTACAAAAAGGACAATAGGTAGTTCAAGTGCCTTTTGTTCTGCGTAGTGATTTTTCTTCCTCACATTTTCTCTGAAACACACTGAGGTTTCAGACGGTGCTCTGCAGGTCTTTGGGGCACCTGCTAAAGAAGTGCCACATAAACCTGGGTCATTTGGAAAACAGCAGCCACACATGTGACGTATAGAGTCTCTGTGGTGTGGAGCAATTTAATCATAAATATGGAGTGAATCAAATGTCGTATTAAAGATGAACAAAAGCAACTGGAGTCCAATTTTAACATCTGAGAAAGGTCTTAAGAATAGATAATAGACTATAATCGTCTTAACCCTGTGTCCATGTGTCAGTCTAAACGGCTAACTAACCTCGACCTAAACCTAACCTCACCCTGACTTTAACCTAAACCTGACCTTAACCTGACTTTAACCTAAACCTGACCTTAACCTGACTTTAACCTAAACCTGACCTCACCCTGACTTTAACCTAAACCTAACCTCACCCTGACTTTAACCTAAACCTGACCTTAACCTGACTTTAACCTAAACCTGACCTCACCCTGACTTTAAAATAAACCTGACATTAATCTGACTTTATGTCAGTCTAAACGGCTAACTAACCTCGACCTAAACCTAACCTCACCCTGACTTTAACCTAAACCTGACCTCACCCTGACTTTAAAATAAACCTGACATTAACCTGACATTAACCTGACTTTAACCTAAACCTAACATTACCCTGACTTTAAACTAAACCTGACATTACCCTGACTTTAAATTAAACCTGACATTAACCTGACTTTAACCTGACTTTAAACTAAACCTGACATTAACCTGACTTTAACCTAAACCTGACCTTAACCTGACTTTAACCTAAACCTGGCATTAACCTGACTTTAACCTAAACCTGACATTAACCTGACTTTAACCTAAACCTAACATTACCCTGACTTTAAACTAAACCTGACATTACCCTGACTTTAAATTAAACCTGACATTAACCTGACTTTAACCTAAACCTGACCTCACCCTGACTTTAACCTGATCTTATAATTTAATGATTCATGTTATGGGATCTAGTTTTTTGTCCCCATAAGGAAGACAAGTCCAGATAATCTGACAGTATGAACAGATTTAGGTCCCCACAACATGAGTAATACCTAGACCGCACGCACACACGCACGCATGCACACACACACACACAAACAGTCAAGTGTTTAAGGGGGCTGGGCACAGCTGGACTGGCACCTCTTCACCCGCGGGTAGAGGACTGAGGTGAAGTAAAGCTGGCGTACCAGCAGGGTGAGGTGAAGTGGCTCTAATCTGCTCTCCTGGCATGAGGTGGCAAAGAGCTGGCCCGCTGTGTCATGAGTTATGCTGGCAATAGGCAAAGTTGGCATCCAGCTGCGTCCAGCTCAGTGCATCAGCCTCCTGCCGAGCAACAGAGAGGTGGGAAATGGAGACGGCGTGAAGCCAAGTCAGGGGAGGTTGAGACGGAATGACAGAGCGAGATAACCAAAGTTACAGATAAAGAAATATCTGTCAAGAGAAATTAATGCCGTGTCTTCATCTAATGTCGAATATCACTGTCACTCAATCACTGGACCCTGGTATTAAGTTCTCAAATAAATTCCCAGAGACAAAGAAAGAAAAAGTATGAGTGACAGATAAAGAAAGAAAAAGCACTCGGTTCAATTGTTGTATAAAAATACATCTGCCTGCAACATGTGACAGATTACAGCTAATACAATCTCTGACAGGTTCACTCTGCGCTCACAACTAAAGTGACTTAACGTTTAGGTAACACAGCTGATGGTGAAGTTTCTCAGGGACATCCACTCATGTTCATAAAGTGGTTGTGAGGGCCACAGAGCAGCTGAACACCAGGCGCCGTCAAATCTTCCATTTACCAGAACTGAGCAATGATAATCTCGCAGTTGAACCATTGCTGTCTCATTTAAAAACCAAACAGCTTTCAGGAATGACAGAAAATTAACCCATCAAACTGAAACCGTCAGCTCTGAACGCTTCTCACCTCTTCTCTTCAGGCAGGAACAACTACAAACAAAGTTTCAGATGACATTAGAAAAATCATTTAACTGCGCTACAGGCTCCGTTCATGTCCTCTGGTGGTCCGCGAGCTCACGGAGAAAAGGTTAGCTTGTAGGAAGAGCTCGTTCTCAGAGGTCTGTGTGCAGCTGTTTGACGGACACCTACGTTTAAATGGAGCGGTGGGACCTTAAGTCATTATTTGTGGCGCGATGTTTACCTACCAATCAAATGAACTGCAGGATGTAACGGTTACAGTTTGTAAATACATTCTAACACTTTGGGAGATTTGCATGTTTGATATTCTTTCCGTAAATTAGATGAGACTGATTCCCCTCTCTCGCCTCGTCCTATCAGCACCTTTGTTTAATCTGTATAAAATCTGAAATATAAAAACAAGCAGAGACAGGTTATATGTTCCCTCCTGCCTCCAGTCTTCACGCTATCTAACTCGTTCTCGTTCTGGCTTCATGTTCAATGGACACACACCAGCGCGGTATTGATCTTCTCGACACGAAATGCCGAACTGTTCCTTTTAAAAGCCATAATCCTCAAGATCCCCCAGTTTTTAATAACCCCGGTCCGCACATCGACCGGAGTTTCCCTGTCACACAACAGGAGAGTGTCGTTCTCACCTCCTGGAAACGCTGCAACACATGCTGTGAAAATCAGTGTTTCGTTTACATCATAAAGAAACTCGTGTCTTGGACGTTCCTCGCATTTGTCTGTCAATTTTGCCATCGTTCGTTACCGAGACAATCGCTAGACGTTTTTCGTTCGCGACTCTTCTTCTCCTTCACCCTCAAAATTTCGGTCTGGTTAAACACCCCTAAAAATAGTTGTTGTCTAGCTGTTACCTATACAGGTGCACGCCGCAAGCACCGCTGTCTTCAACACAGGGATGAAAACCCTGCAGAGCAAGAAAGAAAGCCTTTCTTGTCCCAGAATTCCTTTTGACCTAAATAGGCCAATATGGACACACATTCTGTTTTCCCCCCCATCAAACACCTCCTCTACCACGGCCCGTCACACACGGTTAGGACTCGACTGACTCATGGTTGGATCCCTCTGGATGGAGTGAGGCGGAAGCTAACTGCTATTTCCCCTCCACCAATTTAGAGTCCACTCAACCCAGAACCACCTTTCGATTGGCGCCACCAACACTGATCTATAGGGGCAGTTACGGAGCCATTCAGAGGGCGACTCTTAGAACTAACCAAGCCACTCCCCCACACAACCCCCACCCCACCCCGCCGCGCACAGACATACAAACAGATAATAAAAATCTCAAAATAGTACAAGTGAATAGATTCTGGCTGATCAGAAAAAAAATGAGATGAGTATTTACTTTTTGTTGTTCTGACATCCCTTCAAGTTTCTCAAATATCTCTTTTGCACAGAAGCACGGGCTTGGAAAAAAAAAACCTGTGTTTGCCGTCTGACCTGACTCAGCGACCTTGCAATCCCCCTGGGTTTTACACGCTTCTAACACTACAGGAAAGAAAAGACTGAACAAGACTAGTAGCCCATAAATTCAGTTTCATAAGGTCGCTGAGAGAAAAACCGCATGACCAGTCAGCGGATCATCTGCGCGCTGTCTGCCGTGTGCAAAAATGACTCTAAAGTGCACAAATAACAATGTTTTTTTTTTCTTTTTTTTTTTTTGCAGTGATATGCGACGCCCCTGGTTAGCGGTGATGTGCATGCAACTGCAGCTGCAGACCTGGCAATGACAAATGACCACAGATTAAACCCAGCGTGATGTGTGGATACTGTGCATTGTATTCTACCACGACAGGACAAATTGGTACTGTATTCAATTTATAATTTCCATTCAAGAAAAAAAAAGGTGTCCTGTGCTTTGATGTTCAAACACAATAACATTATAATTACATTATTATTATGACACAAAGATGCAAGCTGTGGCTGCTTTGAATTCTGCTCCACTGAGACTGTGGTTGGTGAAATTGGTGTCTCTGATTCAGTTTGATTCAGACGACGCGGCAGCTGCAGGAAGAAGCCCGTGCTCCTTTATGTATACCGCAGACATCTAAGTAAATTAAATTATTTTCTGCACTTAAATTCAATTGTAGCTGCACTGAAAATATCAGTTACTGTTAGCCAGTTTGACCAGATTTCCAATACACCAGGAGCAAAATAATGGACCCTGAAATGTGCAGTTCATCATCAATGGCTTTGCTGCTGCTGCAATAAATCATTCAGAGTATTCAGATCCCTTCACATTTTGCCCATTTTATTATGCTGTAGCTTTAATTTTAAATGGATAAAACTGCCAGTTTGTGCCCATCAGTCTACAGTCTATCACCCGTCACGACAAAGTCAAAACATGTTTTAAGTTAATGTTTGTTAATTTATTAAAAAGAAATTACAGCTTTGAATTTTTTTTTTAAATCTACAACACAGTAAAGAGTGCAAGAAGAGACACGGTCTGAACAATGGAGCTCATCACCATGTGTAATGTTGACGATGAAGCCGACAGAGAATGATCCGCTGACTCTGCAGTTACCCTCAGCTGTGCGGAGGGTCACGCTTATATATTCTTATACTCTTTATATATTCCTCAGGTGTTGGTGGAGACCAAAACAGACTGAATATCAGATTTCCATTCATTGGGTAAATGATAATGTTTTCTGTGAATGATCATTTTGATCTGTGTGCTAACGTACTAGCATGAACAACTGCAGCTTGTTGTGCTTCCCCCGTGTGGTCAAGGAAACATAATGAATGTGCTTTAAGAAGGAAATATAACATTTTGGAAACAAAATAAACTAGAGACCGTCTTGCAGTGTTGAAATGATCACACCAGCTGCAACGCCCAGCAACATGTTGACATGCAAACCCACGAGTGACACCACACACATCCTTGAAGTCTGCGACGCTATCACTTTGACAAAATCTGTCCGCAGACACAGAAATATAAACACCTGCCACAGAACTAAAACAACACCTCTGTGGTTGCTCCTGCTACAGTAGGACCACATATTGCTATGATCACACACACACACACACACACACACACACACACACACACACACACACACACAAAATCACAAGCTGTTGCAGCTGGTAATTCAGAAGATTGTTTTTTCTGGCATTTTCCAGGACACCGCAGACGAAGCTGCAGTCAATAGCTTTATCATCCTTCTGCATCAGTTCTCATGACATCACACTGCATTCAGCCACAGCTAAACACAGGACCTCGTTCTGTTTCTGAGAAAGATGAGCGACTATCATGGAACATTAGCAGCTGCAGGTTAAAAATGAGCCCGAGAGTGGGGCCCAATCCATCTTTTCTTTTTTTTAACTTGTGTTTTTGTGTCTGTAGGTAGCTCTGGCCAGGACACACACACACACACCTGCCCCTTTTCCTGCTGTAACGTCTTTCAGAGCACACCTGTCACCCGTCCAGCACGGTGCTGTGACACCGGAAGACACCGCGGCCACCGCTGCGATCGGGGATGAAAGAGCGAGCTGCAGCCTCGAAAATAAGTTTTAAAAAAACACACGATTGAAC